>NW_024098259.1:367500-639216 GCF_016545835.1 Crotalus tigris | reverse complement strand
CTGTCAATGTCACTGCGTGGATGAAGGGCATGATTCATTGTCATTATTTTTCTGGTCTGCCTATCCATTGCTTTTAGTTCTGCTTGAGTCCAGCCCACTATTCCAGCTGTGTACCTAATGACTGGGATTGCCCAGGTGTTGATTGCCTTTATGGTATTTCCTCCATTGAGTTTGGATTTTAAGATATTCTTCACTCTCTTGATGTATTAACCTCTAATCTTTTTCTTGACTTCAGTGTGCTTGATGTTGTCAGCTTGAAGGATACCCAAGTATTTGTAGTAATCTTCCTCATACAGACTCTTAATGTTATTTTCGTGGGGCATCTTGATTCCTTCAGTTTTCTCTACTTTTCCTTGTTTGATAGTAAGTGTGGCACATTTGTCCAAGCCAAACTCCATAACAATATCTTGGCTATATATACGGACAGTGTTGAGCAGCGATTCTATTTCAGATGATGTTTTTCCATACAGCTTCAGATCATCCATGTACAGGAGTTGGGATAGTCTGATAGATGTTTTTGATGTTTGATAGCCATGTCCTGTGTTATTCAGTATTGTTGACAGAGGAAACAGTGCAATAACAAATAGTAATGGTGACAATGAATCTCCTTGAAACATTCCTCTCTTGATATTAACCTCTCCCAGTCTCTCACCATTGATCTGCAACTGTGTCTTCCATTTTGCCATTGATCTTTGCACAAATTTTCTGATGTTTCTACTGACTTCTGTTATTTCTAGGCACTTGATTATCCAGTCATGTGGCAGAGGGTCAAATGCCTTTTTGTAGTCAATCCATGCCACAGTCAGGTTGGTCTTCCTTTTCTTGCACTTTTCAAAGATCATTTTGTCTATTAGGAGTTGACCTATTGTTCCTCTGCTATTGGGGCGGTTTCCTTTCTGCTCAGGTGGAAATAGATTGTTTTCAACTAGATGCTGTTGTACTGCATCAGCTACCACACCAGTTAGTAATTTCAAAGTTGTTGGTAAGCAGGTAATTGGCCTATAGTTGCCTGGTGTTGCCCCTTTTGCTGGGTTTTTCATTATTAGGTAGGTTTTCCCAGCTGTTAGCCACTTTTCAATTTCTCCTCCTTGTACTATATTGTTGAGCTGCTTGGCAATGAGTGGGTGTATAACAGTTAGATGTTCAACCAAAACCCATGCAGTTCATCTTCACCTGGTGCTGACCAATTTTTGATTTTCCTTGCTCTTTTTTCTACTATTTTTGTTGTTATTACTAGTTCTTTCATTTCAACTTCTGTTTTATTTGCATCCACCTCTTTTAACCAAGCCGCATCCTTGTTGTAGTTCTTTGGGTTATCCCATATCTGCTTCCAGAACTGCACTGTTTCTTCCTTGTCAGGTACTGACTGATTCTTTGCAGTTTCTCCATTGATGGATTGGTAGAAACGTTTCTGATTGGATTGAAATTGGAGGTTTTGCCTATAGTTTGCAATTCGAGCTTCATATCTACTGATTTTCCTGGCTATAGTTGTTATTTGTTGCTTTATTATTTCCAGTGCTTCCTTGATCTTCCTTGTTTCTAAGTGGTATTTCTTGATTAGGTATTCTTTGGTATTCTTGTTCTTCAGCTTATTTTCTTTCATCTGTTCTAGCTTGCTTGCATGTGATCTTAACTTGCTGATCTTATTTTCTAGTCTAACCTTCCATTTTTCTGGTGCATTGTTTGTTTGTTTTTCTTTTTTGTTGATTTTGCATCCCAGGTATTCTGTTATAACTGCAGCTGTGCTGTACATTAGTTGGTTTGTTTCTTGCAGTGAATTGATGCTTATACTTGATATTTGCATCTTTTAATGCTTGTGCTAGCTGTTTCTTTGGAACAAGCTTCAATGCAGGCAGCCTTATTCTGTTGTTTTTGTGCTGTTCTAGATTTATTATTATTATTATTATTATTATTATCGATCATCGCACAGTCAGCCAGATGTTCAGACTGGATTTGGCATTTTGTCTACCTATCGAGTCCTTACCCAGGACCTGGGATAGGCAGATGTGGATGTTTGATGGTATTACAGATATCGTCGCAGGATGGAAGCATTCCTAATAAGGCCGCCTTTTGCAATTGACTAATAGCGAATTTGTCAATGCCAATGGTGTTCAAGTGGTGCTCCAGTTGTTTTGGGATTGCACCCAAGGAGCCTATGACTATTGGTACTACCCTTGCTTGCTTTGCCACAGTCTTTCTATTTCTATTTGTAGGTCTTTGTATTTTGTTATCTTCTCCAGTTCTTTCTCGTCTATTCTGCTGTCTCCAGGCACTGCCACGTCCAGTATCCAGACTTTTTTGTCTTTCTTATCGACAATTGTTAAGTCTGGGGTGTTATATTGCAGGTACTTGTCTGTTTGAATTCTGAAGTCCCAGAGCAGTTTAATTTTATCATTTTCTATGAATTTCTCTATTTTATGATCCCACCAGTTTTTGCTTACAGGCAAATGATATTTTTTGCAGATCTTCCAATGCACCATTGTTGCTACTTTGTCATGCCGCTGCTTGTAATCAGTTTGTGCAATCTTCTTGCATCATTATTATTATTATTATTATTATTATTATTATTATTATTATTATTATTATTATTATCACCATCATCATCATCATCATCATCTCCAGTCCTTTAATTTCTATATCTTGTCTATTCAGTACTTCCAATGTTAGTATAAATGGTAATGGGGATAGTGGGCATCCCTGTCTTGTGTTCTTTTTAATACTGAAGTTTTCTGTAAGATCTCCATTTACAATTATTTTGGCTGTTTGTTTACAATAAATTGTTTTGATTACATTTATAAAGTTTTTTTCCGAAGTCCATTTCTGCAAATTGCTGAAACATAAATTGCCAGTTTACATTGTCAAACACTTTCTGTGCATCAAGGGATATTAAAGCCATCTGTTTCCCTGAATGAATTTCATAGTACTCTAACTCATCAAGAATCATTCTTACATTATTTTTTATCTGTCTTTTAGGTAGGAAACCAATTTGGTCTATATGTATAAATTCGATCAAAAATTTATTTAGTCTTTCTGCCATTATTGAGGTGAAGATTTTGTAATCTACATTTAATAGTGATATTGGTCTAAATTTTTTTTATTGCGTTAAATGGATATTTAATGATATATAGTGGTGGAATAGAGTATAGCACCATAGTTGTTATGGCTGGTGTGAATTTGGCAGAATGCCCAGACTTAGATAACTACTGAGCTTCTTTGATGTTTGGTGACTCTTAGTTCAACAGAGAGCAGCTGCAACAGAGAAAAACATTTTAGGCTATTTTCTACAAGGTGGGAGCTATAATTGTTCTGAAAACTGCTGACCTTCCTGGATTACAAATATTGACTGAACTCTGACTTTTAATTTTAAGAACTATTTGGAGTGAACAGAAAATTTGATCTTTGGCTACTTTTGTCTGTGAGAGACTTATGGACTGTTTTTAAGGGTGGTTGAACATTTTGGATTTCAAACATTGGTTGACTGATAATTTTTGAACTTCTGAACAGAAGAACTGTTACAAAATATTACCTTTAGTGGTGGACCTATATTTTGCGACCTATTGGATTATAAAAGCTACACATTAAGACCATAAGAACTTTATGAGATACTGCTGTATTGCTCTATTGGTTTTAAGATTGGTTGTGTCAGTTAAGGCCAATACTTGGGGAATACAATAGTATAGCTGGAAGGGGGTAACAAAATGGGTGTTTCATATCTAGCTAAAAGTGGGGAAAAAACCATCCCCAATATCTTCCTCTGAAACCCCCAGCCTGGCATATCAGGGAACTGTAGGAGTGTCGCTCCAACAAGAAAAAGCCATTATTTTTCAGAAGGAAATGCAGTCTATGCTGCAAACAATTCAAGAGGCAATTATCTCACATAAAGAAGACTCAAGAAGTATCTATGATGAGACTAAAAAAAGGTTTGACAATATAAATGAGCAAGTCTTTAACTTAAACCCACAACTAGTAAACCCTCAGAAAATGACTATAAAGAATGAACAAGCAAGTCAGAAAACAGAAGAAAAATCAGAGGAAATTGACCCAAAGATGGAGGATATAAAGGAAGGAAATTACAGACTGTCACATGCAAATAAAAATCTGGAAGACTTAACCATAATACCAGAAATGGAAAAGATATCCTATTTCTTAAAACCTCAAAATATATCTGAGGATAAGGAAGAAGATCTTATTGAATGGATTATAGAACTGCTAGGTGAAATGCTAGAAACTGGAAAATAAGAAATACAAAGATAAACTGAAAGAGAAGGAAAGTGGGAGTTGTTTAATGAATATAAATGGCTTGAACTCCCCCTCAAAAATACTCTACCCAAGTTGTCTTTCTTATTTCAGACAATATCCATAAAAACAGAGGAAGAATCCTTTGGTGACTTAAATATATTGACTTGGAAAGTTATTTGGCAAAGGAAGAAAGCCAGAGTCAGACTGAAGAAAATAGAAGATCTGACTTACCAGATGGGACACCTGTGTTCGAATATGGCTAAAAGAACAGATAACTTCTCAATACAAAAAGATTTTTATAATTATGATTTATATTTAGGATAGCACATTTCTTCATGATAGGGAAAATATGAAAATATTGTGTTTTTGTTAATTGCGAAGTCGTGTCCGACCCATTGCGACCCCATGGACAACGTTTCTCCAGGTCTTCCTGTCCTCTACCATCTTCTGGAGTCCATTTAAGTTCACACCTACTGCTTCAGTGACTCCATCCAGCCATCTCATTCTCTGTCGTCCCCTTCTTCTATTGCCCTCAATCTTTCCCAGCATTAGGCCCTTCTCCAGTGAGTCCTTCCTTCTCATTAGGTGGCCAAAGTATTTGAGTTTCAACTTCAGGATCTGGCCTTCTAAAGAGCAGTCAGGGTTGATCTCTTCTAGGACTGACCGGTTTGAACGCCTTGCAGTCCAAGGGACTCGCAGGAGTCTTCTCCAGCACCATAGTTCAAAGGCCTCAATTCTTTTACGCTCAGCCTTTCTTATGGTCCAACTTTCACAGCCATACATTGCAACTGGGAAAACCATGGCCTGGACTATACGCACTTTTGTTGGCAGGGTGATGTCTCTGCTTTTTAGTATGCTGTCTAGATTTGCCATAGCTTTCCTCCCCAGGAGCAAGCGTCTTTTAATTTCTTGGCTGCAGTCCCCATCTGAGGTGATCTTGGAGCCCAGAAAAATAAAATCTGTCACTACCTCCATTTCTTCCCCATCTATTTGCCAGGAATTGAGAGGGCCGGATGCCATGATTTTGGTTTTCTTAATGTTGAGTTTCAAGCCTACTTTTGCACTCTCCTCTTCACCCGCATCAAGAGGCTCTTTAGTTCCTCTTCACTTTCTGCCATTAGAGTGGTATCATCTGCATATCTTAGGTTGTTGATATTTCTCCCGGCAATCTTAATTCCAACTTTTGATTCATCTAGCCCTGCCTTTCTCATGATGTGCTCTGCATATAAGTTAAATAGGCAGGGCGACAGTATACAGCCTTGCCGGACTCCTTTTCCAATTTTGAACCAATCAGTGGTTCCGTGTCCAGTTCTCACTGTTGCTTCTTGATCCGCATATAAGTTTCTCAAGAGACAAATGAGATGGTCTGGTACTCCCATCTCTTTAAGAACTTGCCACAATTTGTTGTGATCCACACAATCAAAGGCTTTAGCATAGTCAATGAAGCAGAAGTAGATGTTTTTCTGGAACTCCCTAGCTTTCTCCATGATCCAGCGTATGTTGGCAATTTGATCTCTAGTTCCTCTGCCTCTTCGAAATCCTGCCTGTACTTCTGGTAGTTCTCGATCCACATACTGCTGGAGTCTAGCTTGTAGGATTTTAAGCATAACTTTACTAGCATGTGAAATGAGTGCAATGGTGCAATAGTTTGAACATTCTTTGGCATTGCCTTTCTTTGGAATTGGAATGTAAACTGACCTTTTCCAATCCTGTGGCCACTGTTGAGTTTTCCAAATTTGCTGGCAAATTGAGTGTAGCACTTTTACTGCATCGTCTTTTAAGATTTTGAATAGCTCAGCTGGAATACTTGTCACCTCCACTAGCTTTGTTGTTGCTCAGATTTTCTAAGGCCCATTTCACTTCACATTCTAGGATGTCTGGTTCGAGGTCAGTGACCATCTCATTGTGGTTATCTGGGATGTTAAGCTCATTCTTGTATAGTTCTTCTGTGTAGTTTTGCCATCTCTTCTTAATCTCTTCTGCCTCTGTTAGGTCTCTGCCATTTTGGTCCTTTATCATGCCCATCTTTGCATGAAACATTCCCTTCATATCTCCAATTTTCTTGAAGAGATCTCTGGTCCTCCCTATTCTGTTGTTTTCTTCTATTTCTTTGCACTGTTCATTTAAGAAGGCATTCTTATCTCTTCTAGCTACTCTCTGGAATTCTGCATTCAATTGGGTGTATCTTTCTCTTTCTCCTTTGCCTTTCACTTCCCTTCTTTCCTCAGCTATTTGCAAAGCTTCCTCAGACAGCCATTTTGCTTTCTTGCATTTCTTTTTCTTTGGGATGGTTTTAGTTGCTACCTCTTGTACAATGTTGCGAACTTCCATCCATAGTTCTTCAGGCACTCTGTCTATCAGATCTAATTCCTTAAATCTATTTGTCACCTCTACTGTATATTCATCAGGAATATGATTTAGTTCATACCTGAGTGGCCTAGTGCTTTTCCCTACTTTTTTCAATTTAAGCCTAAATTTTGCAACGAGAAGCTCATGATCTGAGCCACAGTCAGCTCCTGGTCTTGTTTTTACTGACTGTATACAGCTTCTCCATCTTTGGCTGCAGAGCACATAGTCAATCTGATTTCTATGTTGACCATCTGGTGATGTCCATGTGTAGAGCCGTCTCTTGGGTTGTTGGAAAAGAGTGTTTGTTATGACCATCGTATTCTCTTGACAAAATTCTATTAGCCTGTGCCCTGCTTCATTTTGTACTCCAAGGCCAAACTTGCCTGTTATTCCGGTTATCTTTTGGCTTCCTACCTTAGCATTCCAATCCCCCATGATGATAAGGACATCATTTTTTGGTGTTAATTCTATAAGGTGCTGTAGGGCTTCATAGAACCGGTCAATTTCATCCTCTTCAGCACCAGTGGTTGGGGCATAGATTTGGACTACTGTGATATTGAATGGTTTGCCTTGGATTCGAATTGAGATCATTCTGTCATTTTGGGGATTGTATCCCAGTATTGCTTTTCCTATTCTTTTATTGACTATGAAGGCTACTCCATTTCTTCTGAGGGATTCTTGCCCACAGTAGTATACCTGATGGTCATCTGAGTTAAATTCACCCATTCCTGTCCATTTTAGTTCGCTGATTCCTAAGATGTCGATGTTCAGTCTTGTCATCTCTTTTTTGACTACGTCTAGCTTGCCTTGATTCATGGATCTTACATTCCAGGTTCCTATGGAGAAAAAATCTTTACAGCATCGGACTTTCCTTTCACCACCAGATATATCCACAGCTGAGCGTCCTTTCGGCTTTGGCCCAGTCGCTTCGTTCTTTCTGGCACTACTAGTACTAGCCCTCTGCTCTTCCCCAGTAGCATATTGGACACCTTCCGACCTGAGGGGCTCATCTTCCAGCGTCATATCTTTTTGCCTTTTAGTACTCTCCATGGGGTTTTCATGGCAAAGATACTGGAGTGGTTTGCCATTTCCTTCTCCAGTGGATCACATTTTATTAGGATGGTATATTAGGATGGTATATATAAACGGAGCCTTTGGTCACCCAAATGTAATTAACATTGAGAAAATTATAACTGATAAAGATACTTTGAATATTGAGGGGAAATTAAAGCTAAATAAGAGCTGGAAAAACAGGATATTGACTTAACAAGGGGACTTTAATTGCATATATAACTAAGACATGAATGGAAGAGATGTTACAAAGTGATACTATTTTTATTATGTATAATGCTAGAAAATTATGACAAGGATGTGTATATTTAACTTCGCATGTATTAATAGTAAGATTTGTATTTGCTTAGTGTTGGGAAAATGAGAATACCATTGGAAGAAGAGAGGATCAAGAAAACACTGGATTGTGTAGTATTGGACAGATCTATATTGAGGAAGTTAATATGTATTACTGAGTAACAAATAAACCCAGACAACACATTGTTTACTAAGCATGTATGACTTGTAATAACAGAAAATTAATAAAACTGTTTTTTTTTAAAAAAGAACTTTGTGAATCCCGAATCTGTTTTTGCAAGTGAAAGAAATCTTACCCAGCCACTTCAACCAGCTTAGTTTCATCTGCAAATTTGCTGGACATCTGTTTCATTATTTTGTATGAGTCATTTATGAAGATGGTGAAGAAGACTAGACCCAGACCAGAACCATCAGGTAGCCCACTGGAAGCCTTTTTTTTTTCAAAGGCATGGGGGTTGGCTAAAAGTATTGCCAATGGAAAGAAAAATCTACACCTGATTTTCAGCAGCGAGTTAATGGTGAGTGTTGTTTCCTAACATTCCAGTCAATACATTTGACAAAGAGGCAAGAAATAAGACTTCAGAACAAATGTTTAAACTTTTGGGAATTGTGCGGCTTATAAGATCATTTTCTAGACCCCTTTTTCTTATTAGTGTCATTCTCCCAGCTTGCTTTTCCCTCTTCCAACTTTTTCAGAAGGATCTGAAGACATGGCTGATACAGTTTCATACATGATAGATAACCGGGTTGATATGGAGCTCATGAAGTATTGGTGTGGTTTTGTTTCTGCTGCCACAGGGGGCAGAGAGGTCTATGGATTGTTGTAAAGTGGATTTTTAATTTGGTAAAATGTCCAGGGTTGTGTGCCAGTTGTCAGAGACCTTACAGATTTGTTAAATAAATTAAAATAAATAAATAAATAAATAAATAAATAAATAAATTTTGAAGCCATATTAATTTCTCATATTAGTCTCTTCTATGTTATCCTTTTTGCTTTTGTTAGTTAATTTAGCAAATTAAACTAATGAAATACAAAAGACTATGATAGAAAATATAGTCTAGTTTTTCTTAATTTGCCTCCCTCCAAATATTTGGGTAACAACTGCCTGAATTTTAAACTGCAAATCTCACATTCTAATACTTTGGAGGGAGGCAGTTTAAGGATTGCCAGACTACCTTAACAAAGAGTTTTGCATGCAGTTTGCCAAAGAATGCACTTCTTTAAGAGCGTCAAAACTTTTTTTTTTCACTTCCGGTACGGAGCGACAGCGATGGCGGCTATCTTTTAGCCGTCCAGCTGGGAAAGTGTCAGAGCCGCGGAGCACAGCGTGCATCAGCTGGTCCGCGGCTCGGAACTCCCTTCCCGGGCAAAGGGAAGGGACAGAGAGTGCAAGAGTAGAGGTAGAACCCCTGAACCCTCTCTGGATTTAATCCTAGAGGGGGTGAAAGGAGTGTTCCCTCGGAGCTCTTGCTGTCTCCGCCTCCCAGCTGTTTTTGCTTCCTAGGAAGCAAAAGAAACTGCCGCTTCTATCTCCGTGCTTATAGAGAGTTGGTGAGTAATTCCTAAAAAACGGACAGAGCAGTTTAAAGGATTTCCCAAACGTATCCTTCTGGTGAATTATGTAGCAGAAAAATGACATACACTAGAATATTCTGTTCACTGTTGCAGATTTGTGATGTAGCAGGGTATATCTTAATGGGTTACATGTTTTGTTTCCTGGCAATTTTTAACAGATCATGTTTTTTTAAAAAAAGAAATGTCTTATTCTAATTGCTCTTATTTCCAATTTGATTCTGAATGCTTATCTGTAAAAACATTAATGGTTTAATATTATAATTCCTCATTCTTCTAAAGCAGAGTTTCCCAATTTTTCCGCCTTTGTGGACCAGCAGGTGGGGAAGAGGGGATGATTCTGCATGCGTGGCGGGCAAGCATGCATGCATTCATGCAGCTCCATTTGTGCGAGCAGTGAGAACATGCACCCGCAGTTCATGCAAATGGTGTGTGTGCTCATCCACCACTTCTGCAGTCCGGTTCCAAACAGCTCAAGGTCTGATAGTGGGCCTCAGCACAGTGGCCGTGGACTCCTGTTCTAAAGAAACACAATTATTTTTATATATTTATTTTTTATTAGTTTTCTATTATTACTTTTTATTAGTGCTTGATAAACATCATGTTATTTGGGTTACTTTTTGTTTTGCTTAAAATTTCCCAATAATTATAGTAGAGAAAAGGAATGGGTCTTTTTTTATGGCAAATTTCTGAATGAAGAATTACTGCTAAGAAAATGTAAAACTTTAGGGGAGCCATAAACATTGTTTCTAAACTGGATTAATTTCCCTATCATTGGATTTTTACATTTTTACATTTATTTTTAATCAGTTGATATAAGATTTTGCTAAAGTTTATGATTCTTCCAATAGTGAAATGTGAGGGTGCCTCATAGGAAATCTGCCATCTAACCACAGTGGGGACAAAAAACAAACATCTTATGACTGGCTTTAATTAATTTAATTAAGATAGCAGAGGTGTCCACGGGATCCAGCTATTGTTGTCCACATAAACAAAACACTCTTGTTCTGTTCTGATGTAAGCTCTGTCCTTTCATAAGTATGTAAGGGCTTGTATCCATCAGTGCAACATTTTTTTTCATCCTTTGCATCTCCTTACCCCCATCTGCGTGCACCTATATACACAGTAGCCATTTTTTCTTGGCACTTGAAATGGCATTTCCAGAGCCATGGTGGTGCAGTGGTTAAAATTGCAGTATTGCAGGCTAAATTGCATTCCACTGCCAGGAGTTCCATCCTGACCAGCTCAAGGTTGACTCAGCCTTCCATCCGTCCGAACTCGGTAAAATGAGGACCCAGATTGTTGGAGGCAATATGCTGACTCTGTAAACCGTTTAGAAAGTGCACTATGAAACAATATATAAGTCTAAGTGTTATTGCAGAGCAATATTTCTTTCATCCTTTCCTCCATCTGTGGGCACTTATACACGGTAGCCATTTTCCCCTGGCATTTCAAATGAGAGAAGATTCCAAAGAATTTGTTTCTATTTGAAATCCTGGTACTCTTATCATGATTATTTTTGCTAACCGAAAAAAAAAGATACAGGATAAAAAAAATGAAGATGGTAATTTAAAAATTAAACTGTCTTCTCCTTGGCAGTTTTCCAGTGATTTGGCCATACCCATTTATAGCTAACACTACTTCTCCCCAGAGCCCCACCCCATGTGGCCTGTATTTTTTTAAAGGTGTGCTGATTTCTAAATAAAAACATGCCAATTCAGTGTTATTCTCTTCAGCTTTAATTGGATCTGACCCATTTCCCTCTCTCCCTCTCTTTCGTCTTTATTTCTCACCCAGCTTTTTATAATGAGGCAAACTGTACAGCAATTAAAAAAACACTAAAGCCACAAACAACATCTTGGGCTCACCTGCCCTGAGAGAGAGGGAAGAACAAAAAAGAGGCTGCCCACAGGGCTTGACCAGTGTGAGAAACTGACCACAGTTTGTTCACACTTCATAAAATAAGATAACCTTTATTGTCATTTTTTTACTGTGGGCACAACGGCATACATCAAAAGTGAAATTTAGTTGCCCACTCTCAAAGTGAAACACATACATGACACATGCCTAAACATACTATATGAAACATATGTATAGACCCACACCCCTACATATACATAACAAATAAATATTAAATACTGTCCATCTTGAATATATAACGGAAGGAGGAAGCTTGAGAGTTCACAAAGTTAATGCTGTATGGAATAAAACTTCTCTTTTTAAAATATTTTTCAGGTCAGATGTACAGGATGGAAATTATTCACACATGATGCAAAAGCAATTCAGATAAATGGATGCATCCTGGATATATACCCCAGACCATTTCCCAAGCTATTGCCTCCTTCTGGCAGGGCAGCCCTGAAATACATGGAATACAACCCAGCAATAGCAAAATGACATTGTCGACACTCCTTGTTTTATGTAAGAACTAGCTAATTAATGCAAGGGTTTTATACTCTTGATCAAGGATCCCCAACCCCTGGTCCATGGACCAGCACTGGGCCACAGCATGCCAGAAATTGGGCCATGCAAACAAGTGAAGCCCCATCCATGGGATGCAGATAGCACGTGAAACCACCAGTCTGCAGAAAAACCTCACTCCACAGAATTGGTCCCTGGTGTCCAAAACGTTGGGAGCTCCTTGATGATGGTGCACCTAATTAAAGCTGATTGACTATGTTTCTACATATTTCCTAAGAAGCCTATCTTAGATATCCAGAAGGGGTTAATTCTGGCTACACAAGGCAAGCTTAAAAACAAATGCATAAAAAGCCAGAATTGAGAAGACAGCATCAGACAGCAAATGCCGCCTATGCAAAGAAACTGAAGAAAATGTGGATTGCCTAGTTAGTTTCTGCAAGAAGATCACACAGACAGACCACAAACAACAGCATGATAAAGTAGCAACAATGGTGCACTGGAATATCTGCAAGAAATATTATTTGCCTGCAACCAAGAAATGGAATAACAAAACAGACAAAGTAATAAAAATGAAGACGATAAAGTGCTCTGGAACTTTAAAATTCAAACAAACAAGTGCCTGCCATATAACACTCCAAGTCTAACAATTGTTGATAAAAAAGACAAAAAGGTCTGGAGAGTGGGTGTTGCAGGATCTGGAGACCAGATCAGAAGAGAAGAGAAAGAACTGGAAAAAAAATCACAAAATACAAAAACTTCCAAAGAGAAGTAGAATGACTGTAGTATAAGAAAGCAAAGATAATATCAATAGTATTTGGTGCCTTGGGTGCATTCCAACATCTGTAACACTACATGAGCACCATCAACACTCACAAAATCATTGGTCAATTACAAAAGGGAGATTTACACAGAACAGATTACATCCTCCAATGATACCTTGAGCACCATCAAATAACATCTGCCTATCTCAGATCTTTGGGAAGATTCAATAAGTGAATAAAAAAGGCAATTTCATTCTAAACATCTGGCTGACTATGTGAACAATCATAATTTTGATATGGCACATAGTGTGCCAATAACTACTGGGTACATGACAGCAAATTTATGCCACAATCTTTCTGTTTCAAGTTTCAGTCTTGATAACTTGTGATCTCCAATTCCTTCTCTTCTATTCTAGTATTGAATAGTATTGACAAATCAATTATCAATGCTTCCTTCTTTTCAACCACAGTTACATGTGGTATTTTATGAGCCAAGACTTTATCAGTTTGTATTTGGAAATCCCAAAATATTTTAACCTGCTCATTTTCAACTACTTTTTCGATGCTTATTTTTCCACCAATTTTTCATTACTGCCATATGATATCTTTTATAGATGTTCCAGTGAATCATTTTGGTGACTGTAATATCTCTTTGTTTATAATCCATTTCTGCAATCTTCTTGCATGAGCTGAGTAGTTGATCTACAATTTCTTCTACCTCTTTGCACAGTCTTTGTAGTTTGAATAACTGGACATTTTTTTCTTCCTCCTCCTCCTCCTCCTCCTCCTCCTTTCTCTGTCCTTTTCATTCTCTTTCTATCTCACACATGCATACACACACACACACACACACACACACACACACACACACATCTCAAGGTAGCATCCTAGATTATGGTCAAATGCAAAGGCCTTCATCCTGCAGTGGATTGATTTGGGCTGATGATTACATTACAAATATATGGAGAATGAGCAATCAAGTGACTTAACAAGCTGTTCTAAAGTATCTCAATCTGAAGTCTGGAAGATAGCAGCACCTTGAACCAACCTTGACTGGTCATGAAAAAAACTCTGTAGAGTTGACCTAGGTCGGAAATCCCTAAGACACCTCAGTTGGAGGGAGCACAAATTCATTCTACTATTTAGGAGCAGTCACGTTTGACAACCACTAGTCTGCAGGATTCTTCAACTATGCTGATTGTGAAGCACTCTGGTCTGATTTGTAAAAAGAAGCTGAGAGGAACAATGAAATTAACCATTTCTGTAACTTTTCGTTGATTAGTGCAAGGCAAACAAACCCAACAAAACAGACCACTTCCCTCCCCTCAGTTGCTTAGCAACCTTGCCCTTCTTTGTCATTGCAATATCCTTTTCACTGGCAGTGCCCCCACTTTGTCATCCTTTTCCCTGGAATTATTCACCTGCTGGACCCCAGAGGCAAAATGCTGTGGCCAGACATCCAAATATCCAGAATCGGGCAATTTATGAAATAAATCCTAAGAAAAGGTAGCAGAAGATGACCTCTGTCCCCACTTGTTCATTGGTCTGAAAAATCTTCAGTTCTTTAAAAAAAAAATGACAGGTGGCACAATCTTGTTGATTTGGCTTGCTCTGTCTATGCATAACCTGGAGTACAATCCATATACAATCCTGTGACACTTTCTTTTTCTGCTTTGCATTTAGGTAGCCAAACATCTTAGATCTGGACCCAATTAGAACAGTAGAAATCAGCTAATTATAGATGTGATCCTTTTGATTAGGTCCCCATTGCCCAAGGAAATCAAGTCCTGCAAATGTCATCAGATGTAATTCTGTTCATTCTATGCTAATTCTTTCTCATTCAACACTCTGAACTCCCCAAAACAAGGTCTTCTTGTTAAAACAACCAAACCATGACATATCCCTTTGATTTAAAAAAAAAAAATGCAATCCTGCACTCTGTTGAGCTTTTGCTTCCTGAGTGTTGTACCACTAATTACACCTTATCTCTCCTGCCTTGGGAACATAAATACCCACAAACTAATTTTGATTTTAAGTACCTGGGGCAAAGGGAAACAGGCAAGGATATGTGGACTAAATTTAATCTGAGGATTCAAACATGAGAATAACAGAGTAGGAAAGGACCTTGGAGGTCTCCTAGTCAACCCCCCTGCTAAAGCAGGAAACCCTATATCATTTCAGACAAATGGCTGTCCAGTCTCTTCATAAAAGCCTCCGGTGTTGGAGCACTCACAACTTCTGAAGGCTAGCCATTCCACTGGTTAATTGTTGTCACTGTTAGGAAATTTCTCTTTAATTCTAGGTTGCTTCTCTCTTTGATGAGTTTCTGTTCATTGTTTCTTGTCTTACCTTCTGATGCTTTGGAAAATACCCCCACTTCTTTGAGGCTGCCCCTCAAATATTAGAACACTGCTATCATGTCACCCCTAGTCCTTCTTTTCACTAGACTAGACATACCCCATTCTTGCAACCATTCTTCATATGTTTTAGCCTCCAGCCCCCTAATCATCTTTGGTGTTCTTCTCTGCACTCTTTCCAGAGACTCTACATCAGGGGTCTTCAAACTTGGCCCTTTTATGACTTGTGGATTTCAACTCCCAGAATTCCTCAGCCAAGCTAGCTGAGGAATTCTGGGAGTTGAACTTCACAAGTCATAAAAGGGCCAAGTTTGAAGATCCCTGCTCTACATCTTTTTTATAATGTGATGATCAAAACTGGATGCAATATTCCAAGTGTGATCATATTAAGGCTATATAAAGTGGTACTAATAATACTTCACATTATCTTGATTCTATCCCTCTGTTAATGCAACCTAGGACTGCATTTTTTGGGGGGAGGCTGCTGCTGCACATTGCTGGCAGCAAAAGGATTCTTTTTCTCTCAGTTTTACAAGAAAAGCAGAAGAAGGAAAAACAGATTTCATTTTAACCTGGATCAGCTGCCATGTGTAGATCAATGGTTCAAACAATGCATTGGGGATTTCAGCCATTAATGTGAAGAGGGGGGGAGGAGGAGGGAGAGGAGGAGGAAGAGGGGGAGGAGGAGGATATTATCCAGTTGGCTATTTTAGGCTCAAAGAACAAAAAAGTCTCTTTTTATGTAGTGTTTTTCTAACCCTCTTTAGTAATTTCTCACCTTTTGCTCTAAGTTATCATTGCTTTCATTGCCTTTCAGTTGCCTATACTGATAGCCTAGTTGTCTACACTGATAACCTAACACACATCTGATTAGCTATCTGGAGTGTGATCTCCTATTCTTCCATCATGCTAAGCCCGGATTTAAAAATCAACATTGTTTGAACAAATTGCAATTATTTTATTATCATTTATTGAACCAGACACTGGGTAGCCTTGCATGCAAAACAAATCATGCTATGCTTAGTGTGATATGTGAATCCAGCCAATATGATTTCATTCACTGGATAAGACAAACCTGGGTGAATTTAGAAAGTAGGGGTAAAAAGGGAGAGAAGAGCAGAAGTAGAAAGAGCTTGGGGAATCATTTAGAACTGTACCTTAACAAAACAAAATTTTCTCTAATGAAAACAATTTGTTTATGAAACAGCCTATCTCCAATCATTTCTATACCTCTAATAACATCTGACAGAGTAGACATGCTCCAGATCCCCTCTATAAAACAATGTCATCTGATGGGACCCAGAAGTAATTACTTGTTTGTCATGGCACTGGCCCTATGGAACAGATATCCCCTTAAAACTGATATAGCCCAAACTTTGTAAGACATAAAAACCTAGTTCTTTTCCTGGGCATTTGAGGAGCTCATTTCATATGGGTTATATCTTGGCCTTGGATTGGCCTTGGATGATATTTCCTGCTTCAATTTTTTATTATTATTTTTATCTGGATGTTAGCTACTGACAGTTATGGTATATGAGTCAGTCAGCTGTATCAATTGATTAAATGAATAAATAAAAATCAAGCTGAAATTAGGAAAAAAACTTGAAAATAGCACCATTCAGAGCAAACCACAATTTTGTGGGAAGGGTTGGTGGTACTTCTATGAACCTGCTTTGTTAAAATACTGAAAACACAGCTTTTAGATCTGTGACTTCAGCATTACTCAAGACCTTGTTTAAGCTTCCTGGCTTAATTTATTTATTTACCTATCTATCATTTTTATAGCCCATTCACCCTCATAAAACCAGCCCAGGGTAATTACTCTTAGGTCAATCTAGTAAAACTTTGGATAAAGCTAACCATTTTGTTGCAATTGCCAGGAGAGCAAAGATCTTTGTTCAGGAGGGATTATATTCTCCAATAGTGATGTTGGAGATAAATGTCAGGATATTGGAAAATGGGCTTATAAAAATAGTGAGAAAAGCAATGGCCGAAGAAGGTCGGAGGCAGTGAAATGAAGAAGGCTGGATTTCTTTCTTCATTATACTGACGACCAAACAATTGTTTGTATCTCATACCATTGTTCTTTTTTTAATATTATATGGTTTTATTCAGGTCTGGATTAAGTGGAACTTGAATGGAACTCATTTATTTATTCAGCTGATTTATTCAATTGTTTGTTTGTTTAGTTTCTATAGCCAACTATCTCAGCCAAGTGACTCTGAATGACTTACAATTCTAAAATGGTTAAAACGATTAAAAATAATTAAACAGCCCCCCCAAAAATGAATAAATACATGCAGCAGAGATAGTGAACCAACTAAAGGTAAAGTCAAGAAACAGGGACACATTCTGAGTCCCAGGGATAGGTACATAGTGGATTTTTTAAACCTTATGAAGGGCCAAGAAGGTTTGGGGCCATTCTAATCTTTGAGGGGAGAATATTCCATAAATCAGGAGCTATAACATAGGAGGTCCATCTTCTAGTTTCTGCCAGTCAGTGCTCTTTAGCTCAGAGGTTTTCAAACTTGGCCCTTTTATGACTTGTGGACTTCAACTCCCAGAATTCCTCAGCCACGCATGCTGGCTGAGGAATTCTGGGAGTTGAAGTCCACAAGTCATAAAAGGGCCAAGTTTGAAGACCCCCTGCTTTAGCTGATGGGATCTGCAGCATGTCCATCTGCACCATGATCTGCTAGATTGAATTAGACAGGTAGAAATTCTTGGAAAAAGATGGTCCCTCAAGTAATCCAGTCCCAAGTCACATAGTGCTTTAAGGTGACAATCAGCACCTTTGAATTGCATCAGAGTTACAATGGTAGCCAATGCAACTCACATAGTGATGTGTTATGCGCTCTATGCATCATGCTTTAGAGATGAGCACGAATAAGGCATCGAGTTTACTAGAAGATTCTGGCTAAGAAGAGATCATTTGAAGCTGTGGTTTGAACTAAAAACTATATTTAATCAGGAATGGAGAACTACAGAACATTCATCCAGGTGGAATGAATCCAAGCATCATCTCAAAGAAGATGAAATATGATCCAGAGGGGAACAGAATGTTCCAGAGAACAGTTTCCAGACTGAGACAATTTGCACATGACTAATTTAACTGAACTTAAAAGTCTTGCTTTAAGGAATCATAGTCTTAACCAAAGTTTGCTTTAAAGAACCACACTGAGCTGCTAATTGAAAGATTTTGGACTGTAAGAAAAAATGGTTGACAAATGCCTTAAGTTCATGGAAATGTTTGAAAGACAATATATCATATAATTTCTATACATGTGAGATCTGACTTTGAAATCTGAAGGAGTAATACACATGCAGTATATTTGTTTATTCATTCAATAATTTGTAAACCACCTCAATCATCCAAATAACTCTATGTGACATATATTGAAATAATAAAACAAATAGAAAACAGTAATTATCTATTATCTATTGAACTACCAATCTATAGTTAGTTGGTTGGTTAGTTAGTTAGTTAGTTAGTTAGTTACATTTACAAACCACCCTTCTCCCTCACAGAGGATCCTGGGTGGTATATAAATAAAATGTCAAAAACATATAAAATGTTAAAAACCTAAAAACTGAATATTAAAATTTAAAATAGGGTCAGACTAATTCAAAATATGGCAATAAAAAAATTAAAAGGGTAGAGCGAGGGCTTTCAGGGCACATAAAAATTAAGCCACTAAGGCCTCATCACATGAATTTTAACAATGGGACCTGAAGACAGGTGGTCCCACAGATAGCCAAGGCCATGAGACATGAAGAGCTTTAAACATTACAACTTCAATTCTACCTGAAAGCCAAGTAATAATCTGTTCAGTTGCCAGAGCAGAGATGTTATTACATGAACTGAAGGACACTCAAAACATTTATGCTGCTTTCTAGACCAACACAGCTTCTGAGTGGTCTTCAGAGGCAAACCCCTCTAAGCATACTATAATCATCCATTCCTTATTAGTCCTTATAATTACATTAAACAATTACTTCAATTGCATTTATCTTTATTCATAGTAATCCTGGCTTCTGTTCATTAATCATTATCTCTGTCAGGAAATTCCTTCTTATTTCCAGGTTGGATCTCCCTTTGACAAACTTCCACCCATTGCTTCTTATTCTGCCTTCAGGTACCATGGAGAATAAATCAATGGCCTCTTCCCTGTGACAGCCCTTCAAGTTTTGGAAGACTGCTATCATGTCTCCCCTAAGCCTTCTCTTCCTTAGGCTAAACATATCTAATTCCCTTAGCTATTCATCATAGGATTTAGCCTCCAGACCCATTATTATTTTTGTGGATCACTTCAAGAAAAGATTGGACAAGCATTTGTCCAGGATGATATAAGAACACCTGCCTTGACAAGGGGTTTGGACCAAAAGACTCCGAGATGCCTTCCAGCCTTATGATTCTATGTTCTCACCAAGGAGGGGTTTAGAACTTGTAAGATCTTACTGGAATTCATACAAATAACTAGATGCAATATTAAGTATTTATATTGCTTTTAAATACATTAAATTGTGTTGTCATTGTTACAGTATATCATTACTATTCTCACTTTGTGCTGTTGCAATGTAGTACTTTGATGTACAAAAATTATTTAACAGAACATAATGGATTACAAATATGAGGTATTCTAGCTTCAGCAACTTGCTAAGCTAGCATTAGATTTCATTGCTTTCGTAATATAGTTGTAAGAATCAATATGTACTAAGTGACCATAAATCTATATTTCGCTTTGTTATAATGTTCAATATTAATTTTATTTCTAATGTCTTTTCTTAGAGGTGAGTTTCTGAATCTATGTAAAAAGTACATTATAACCTAGAGAATCTAGTGTGTGTGTGTATGGGGGGGGGGAATGCTTGGTGCAAAAAAAGGGAATATTTTGAAAGGTCAAGCTTATTATATAATTACTGAAGTACAAGGCCAGATGTGAGAAAGTCAATTAAGAAGCAGAAATTAAAGAAACTGGAAAGCTTTGAGGCTATCAATTTACTCCTACAGTATTAACTTAATTGGGAGTTACCAAGTCAATGAGATTCAAAAAAATAACAACTAATGAAATTTGGAAGTAAAAGTAGTAATATGATGGCTAAATGAAGCATGACATGTTATGCCCATATCACCAAGAATTATTTACAAAAATACTGAAAAAAATAAATTATGTTTTCCTGGGTTCTAGATAGCCAAGCTGCTAGATTACTCCTAACCCAAGGCCTTCAGATTCTTTCCCCAAAATGCAGAGCATTCTATTATTTGACTTTCCTTAGAATATAATATAATAGGGTTGGAAGCGATCTTGGAGACCCTGTACTATTCTGGACAAATGGCTATTCAGTCTCTTCTTGAAAACCTTCAGTGATGGACTCCACTACTTCTGGAGGTAAGCCGTTCCACTGATTAATTGTTCTCACTGTCATAAGATTTCTCCTTAGATCTAAGTTGGATCTCTCTTTGATAACCTTCTATATATTCTTTTCCTGCTCTCAGGTACTCTGGAGAATAGGTCAAACTTTTGTTCTCTATGATAGCCCCTCAAGTACTGGAAGAGTGCTATCATATCACTCCTAGTATTTCTCTTTGTTAGACTAAACATACCTAGTTCCTTCAGTTATCCATCATATGATTTAGCTTCCAGATCCCTTATCAGCCAGATTCCACCTACTCATATTTGTGCATTTGGGTTTTCTTGCCTATATGTAGGGTCTTACTTTTTTCACCACTGAACTGCATTTTGTTGGCTAGGGCCCAGTGTTCAAATCTGTCAAGGTCCTTCTGAAACGTATCATCCAAAGTGTTAGCTATTCTGCCCAGCTTGTTGTTGTCTGTAAATGTGATGAGTTCCCCTTCTATTCTCTCATCTAGATCATTTATGAAGATGTTGAAGAGTACTAGGCGTAATACAAAACTTTGAGATACACCACTGCATGTTTCTCTGCATGCAGATTTAGGTCCATTGAGGACTACTCACTGAATGCAGTTGGTCAGCCAGTTGAGAATCTATCTGGCAGTGGTGCCTTAGATAATGAGGAAATCCTTCTTCAAAACTCCATTCAATAACTTTGTGGCTCTTTCATCTAAATTTGCATACCATCTAGAAGTTCTGAGCCCCCACTGAAGATTTCATGCCTAGACATTTAGAATGCTTCATAAGACTTAAGTAGAGAATGGTTCTAACTGAATATAGAGTTACCATGGGGTAAAATGGGTGGCCAATAAATTTAATAAATAAATATACTTTTTCATGATTTTGATTAAATTATTGTTGTCACTTATGATACTTAGATTTCTTTTCAGTCTACGTTATAATTTAATCATTTTAGTCAAATGTATTGCAAATACCTCTTTAGTAAAGCTTTAAATGTATGGTTCATGTTATTGCTTTTTTTTGTGACATCATCCATTTGCCTATTATTTCAATATATTGTAAATGTATTTTCATTTTCTTTTCAATGTTAATGCAGTAGTTTGTTCTTCATAAGCAAGGTGGAATAATCTGGGATAAAGGGATAAAAGAATCCAGTTTTCACAGGCAATAATTCTTGGACACCAATCAATTAAACAATTCATCCTGGGAAAAATTAGATTTTGGCATAGTTCATGAAAAGCTTTTTTTTCCTCATTAGCAATATCTTCATAAACAGGAGTCATGTGGAGAAGAAAGCAAGTTACAATTTCTGTACCATCTGTATTTCTGTACTTTCATAACTCTTCTGTGGATATTTAGTGGCTGGGCTCCAGGTTTAGATAAGAAGTACCAATGTTTCATGGCTATTTGTCTAATTTTACTCTTTCCAAACAAATGTATTTCAAACAATTCTAAACCTCCCTGCCATAGCAGGAGGTACAGCCAAGCTAAACTGGGAAGGAAGAGAAAAGAAAAGACAGACAATATATAAATTATTTAGAAATGAAGCAATATGGATCTTCTCTAGATCAAGAGATTCAAGATAGATCAAGTATTGATTCAAAGAATTC
Source organism: Crotalus tigris (assembly GCF_016545835.1). NCBI lineage: Eukaryota > Metazoa > Chordata > Lepidosauria > Squamata > Viperidae > Crotalus > Crotalus tigris. The sequence continues at coordinate 617,163 of NW_024098259.1, read as the reverse complement.
TCCTTTCATGTCCACATGGGAATGCTACGGTAGAACTTTGCTGGACCAAATGGATGAAGGCATATGTTATGAATCATAGATGGATGTTGGAGATGACCAGGCTGAGCCCAAGGAAGGAATGAAACACGTCATCAGTTACGAGTCCTTTCGTGTCCACAAGAGATCTAAATCCAGTCCACTGTGAATTCCTTATTTACTGCCAAATTGCTTTAAACATTAGTAGTTCAGATTCTTGAAGAGAGCTTAAGCTTGTAATAAATCTTTATACCCATCTGAACTGCCTGCTTTATACCCATCTTCAATATAAATATGTGCTCACATTTATTTCCAAGTCTTTTAGAATGATGCGTCATTATGTGGCATTTTGGTACAATTCTATATCATCTTGTGAAGTGTCTACGTCAATTGCTTTATTGCAGGCTGAATTGCATTCTTTGGTGTGGTGTGTGTGTGTGTGTGTGTGTGTGTGTGTGTGAGAGAGAGAGAGAGAGAGAGAGAGAGAGAGAGAGAGTATGAGAGAAGTGTAATTACTATGAAGGGAAGTCATGCCCTATTTTCAACATTTCTTTCCTCTTCAGAAAGTAACACGCTGCCTCTTCTATTTTTAGCTCAGCACTGTAGGTAGAATAACAAAATAACATTATCCCAGAAGACTTATCCATTGAGACACTTGCAGAGAAGCTTCCAGCCACTTATCTCCATACTTACTTCATTTCAAGTGCATTGAATGATAAGAAATACATATTTAAAATAGCCACTTTTCTTTCCAAGGTAATAGTTCAACAGACAGACAGTTCAGGCAAATTTAAGGTCACTGTTCTCCCTGTAGAATGGCCATACATAATGCCTATTCTAGGTCTTCACTCTCTCCTCTGCTTCCCCAGTTCTGACATAAGCCTACATTTAAATCCTTTTGAGAGCCACAGATTCAGCCTTCCCCAGCCCTCAGTATAGATTAGCTTTTAACTCCCAAATTCAGAGTAAATGACCTGGAATTCTAGGTTTCACCCCAACACATCTTTTCACAGTTTGAAGGGTTTAGGAAGGGAGTAATTTGTGTGGGAGGTAAATTTATCATTGTTCTTAATCATGTATTTTTAACATTTGATTTCACACCAGGCTTTCACCATCCAAAAGTAGAGGCACAAGAGTATAAAGGGAAAAGTAAATCAATAGTTTGAAGCAGGGCTTTTTTTGTCATAGAACGCCCAGAACGGAGTTCCAGCACCTTTTTTTGGATGGAACCTTGTAGGATAGGTAAGGCGGGTTGTATGACATGTGTGAGTTCTGCCCCCCCCTTTTTTTTTTACAAAAAAAGCACTGGTTTGAAGAGAGAACATTCATGTACAAGTTATCTGATGAAGTCATTTTTTAAGGAAACCTTGCATATTCTAGGTGTTTTAGATTTTAATTCCTACCCATTCTGAATCAGGATGGTTAAAAGCAAGGAGTTGTAGTCCAAAACATTTTGGGACACTATGTTCTCTATTTTTGTCTTTAAAAAAGGTATACGTATCACAAGAGCACAAAGTTCAGTGTCCACTACAGCAGAGTTTTTCAACCTTAGCAACTTTAAGATGTGTGGACTTCAACTGCAGCAGCCCCTGCTCTGTGGAACATCCTCCCTTTGAAGATTAGAATGGCCCCAACCTATTAGCCTTCTGTGGGGCTCTAAAAACATGGTTATGCTACAAGCACCAAGGGCACTACCTCCTGGCTATATGGTTAATGGGCCAGGTATCTTGCTTCTGTATGTGCTTTGAATTAGACAGTTTAATGAGGTTTTTTAACTGTTTTAAGGGATGTTTTTACTGTTTTTATTGTTTTAATTTTTTTTTTTAAAAAAATAACTGTAATATATCTTTTGAATTGTGAGACACCCAGAGTTGTTTGCTGAGATGGGTGACTACAAAAATGAGAACGAGATAGAGATGGAGATGGAGATAGGGATAGGGATAGGGAGACAGAGAAAGAGACAGAGAGAGACAGAGACTCCCAGAATTCCCTAGCCAGTTTGCTAGGGGAATGGAGTTGAAGACCACACAGCTTAAAGTTGCCAAAGTAAGAAACAGTGTGCTAAGAGCCCTGGAGGTACAGTGGTTAGAATGCAGTACTGCAGGCTACTTCTGCTGACTGCCGGCTGACAGCAATTTGTCAGTTCTAGTCTCACCAGTCTCAAGGTTGACTCAGCCTTCCATTCTTCTGAGGTCAGTAAAATGAGGACACAGATTGTTGGCAAATATGCTGACTCTGTAAACTGCTTAGAGAGGGCTGTAGAGCACTATGAAGTGGTATATAAGTCTAATGCTATTGTTATTGCTACAGTATAGGACTAAGAAGTTTATAGACAGTCACCAGTTTGCATACATAGCAAAAAAGATCTACAGAGGACGTCATAGCCATCACTCTCCATACTGCTGTCTTAGGAAAGCTCAAAACGTTCTTAAAGACTCATCTCATCCTAGACATTCTTTTTTTGAACTATTACTATCTGGCAGACAGTACAGGATAATAAAAACAAAGACAAATAGGCTGAAAAATAGTTTTTAATCCCAGAGTTGTATCCATATTACATACTACTATATAGTGCAACATTGAAATGCAATATTAGGGGCAGCACAATGGTGAATAGAATGTGAAGGATATGTGTATATAATGTATGTTTTTACTTGTGGTTTTTATTTGTGTGTAATGTGCACTGTCTACAGCACTTAATTTCATGAGATACACAATGACAATAAATATTTCTATTCTATTCTCTGAAAATAAGAAAAAGTTAGCTAAGGACTGTTTGTTTGTTTAGGGTCTGCTAGTTAATGCTTTGTATTCTGGGGATTACTACTGGTACACAAGCCCAGTCCAATTCTTTGGTGTTTTATGTAAGGTGGAGCTTCTTTACATCAGAATTGCTTTTATATTGGTATGTATAGTGAGTAAGGAGGATGATCTTGATGGAGAGATGTGGGACTCATGGCCTAGGCAACGGAGCTGAAACATTTTTTAAGCCCAGAACACCCAGATAACATTTGGAAGCCTATCACAAAAATACCTTCCTAATTTACTGAATTATAAGAAGGAGGGGGATGTATAGAACAATCAGACTCACAAGATTCTGTTACAGCAGTCAGTTTCAATAAAGGTAGTTTTGGACTTTCTGTGGAGTTGTTGATTCCATGGTCTGATCTATTGGGGCTGATAGAAGCTGATCAATGCATTTTGTGATCTGCTCAGAGACATTTTTATTTTTTCTGTTGGACATAATTTTCAGATGATGTCTGTGTTTGGATTAATTTTATATTTTTATCTTCTTTGCCTCTGAATATTCTACACACAAAACTACTTAAAGCAAAAGAAGAAGTGTGTTACCTTTTATTGTTTTTTTTCTCATATTCTTAATAAAATATATTCCAGTTATCTTTTCGGAGATTGGTCTACCTCTCCATAAAATGAGAAGAAGAGACTGATTTCCCTCTTAGCTGTAAAATGAAAATGAGATAAAGCAATTTCCCTCTTTCAGGGTTAGCACTGCACTAGAAAGATAGGCAAGCCATGCAGAATTTTTTTCCTTTTAATGATCATAGGTTCCTTTTCCTTCCCCTTCAAATCAGACAGGCTATGCTTCTATTTCAGAGGAAGAATCTCATCTGTTGTGATGTAATTAACTGTGACAATGGAAATGCTGTCAAAGTCTTTCCTGCACTAAATAAACAAAACAGCCTATTGGTTACAAATGAGCATTGATCCTTTTCAAAGTAGGACATATGCAAAAGCTGCTTCTGCTTCCATGCATGCAAGCCTAAGGAGGAAGGGGTAATATGGATCCATACTAATGAGATTCTCTTAACACCATGTAATAAGAAACAGCAAAGAATAAATTGCTAGAAGTGTGGCTTCCTCATTTGTTTTTCCTTAACTACTACCCTGTTTATAGCACAAAATGTTCTAAAAGAAGGTTTCTGGAGATCTCTCTCTCTCTCTCTCTCTCTCTCTCTCTCTCTCTCTCTCTCTCACACACACACACACACACACACACACACACACACACACACACACACTTTTTAAAAGAGAAATAAATACTTTTCAATACTTACTAGAATAAAAACATCTAGCATAAAATAGTAGCCATTGCCCATTGAGAAGAATACTGTTGATAAATTCTTTCAAATTTTCTCAGTATTCTGAAATACTTCCCATCTGTGAGAAGTTTAATTAAATTTGTTTTATTCTGGATCACTCAAGAATTCTGCATTACCATTGCCATGTTATAAAGACTCAGGCTTAAAAAGACAAGAAGCCTCCTTATACAAAGTCAAGCCTTTGATTCATCTAGCGTTGTATAGGTAGATCAGTTTTTCTGAAGATGGTAGATACCTGTTGGACTGAGCTTCAGTTTCTCAGCACCATTCGATGCACTGGGACAACATGAAAGAACTGCTCTCTACATTCTGACAAGTTTGTTTTGGGATTAATCCACAACTTGTTTGGGACAGCAGTACCTTCAAGAATCTTTTCCAGAAGAATTCATATTCCAGACTCAGAAGCACAACACAGGAAAGCCTAGCTCAGTCCCTTATTACTCAAATGCACAATTTTTTTGTAGAACATTATGGATATCTACAGATATGCAGGAAAAGCTTTCCAGAGCATAATTAAGTCTGAAATTATGTTCAATGGGATTGATTTCAGCAGAGGTTTTTCTTCAAAAGCTTGATTGCCTATTTGTAATAAAAGCAATGTCTTATCAATTGTATAAACAAACAGATTAGCAAGGAACTCAAATGATCAATCTATACCTGGTTGAGGGCACTTTTCAAATATTTCAGTATTTCTTTATGACTTTGGATAAACAGTCTACAGACGTGATTGTGAAGCAAATACTTCATTCTTTGCTTAGGCATAGAAGGGTAACAAAGTTACCTTGACTTTTTGACCAAGCAGGGTGAGGGGAAAGAAAGGTTAAAGGATCATTTCCATTTGTTTTTGATGCATTCTGTTTATGAATGTATCTTAACTCTGGCCTTACTAAATAGATCTCTCTTCTCTGCATGTTTCCTTGTATTTATTGCTTTTTAGCTTGTGAACACAGAGCTAAATTCTTCACCTCACTGACATTTATGCACATCATTTTCACTCGCACTGTGCATTGAGCATCTTTGAGAGAATGTCTGCTTGTAAAATGGGATAAAAAAAAACCAAAATAAATAATGACCCTAAAAGAGTAGCGCCTTGTTTTCACAAAGTTACATAAATGGAAATGTATATTTCATACATAACCTTTTCACTCAACCTTGCAAATTAATCTGTAAAAGTACATTGCTATGAAAAAAAATCCAGAAATGATAATGTGGCACCTCTAAAAATGATAATTTTCCTTTGCTCAAGCAAAAAGGACATAGGAAACATACTTTTTCTAAAATGCCAAAACATGTTTGTATGTTTTTTAATATTTATTTTATCAAATTCTACTTTTTTTCCCAACTACAAGCAGCAATAAAAGACTAACAATTGACATCAGATTTGTTAGGTCCTCAGTTCCCAGAATTCTCCAGCTAACACAAACATAGGATTTATAATACAAATACACCAGAGGCACACAAATTTGAGGTAGACCACTGTATGTTATCGTAGATGCTACTGAATCAAAGTAAATATTATTTCTTCTTACATCATTAAACATTTCAACCCAAGTAGAATTATACAAAAAACAGTTTTGTGTAGTGATAAAGGCATTTGGCTAAAACCCAGAGATTGTGAGTTTTTCTCCCATCTTGGACAATAAAGCCAACTGGATGACCTTGGACTGGTCACTCTCTCAGCCCTAGGAGAGAGGCAATAAGACACCATTTCTAAAATCTTGCCAAGAACTTTTTCAGTATCCAGGAGTCAAGATTGACTTAACGATTATTGATAAGAAAAATAAAAAGGTTTGGGTAGTGGAGAGATACTAGGGCTGTGAAGTTGACATCCAGAGAGATAGACAGATAAATAGAAACACAGAGAGAGAGCTGCTAAGAGCTGCCCACAGATATGCTGGGATTTGCAAAGAGATGAGGCTGAGACACAAAAGCAATGTTCACAGAATCTTAATTACTTCACATACATTTAGTACTTTCTTCCTTAAGTACTATTAAAACCACTCTTCATTGACAATATTTGGATGGAAGATGAGGCATAGCTGAAGCAAAGAAAAATCAACATAAATCAAAATCAACATTTTTGAAATAAATTGTTCCTTCAGAGTTTTGGGTCAGGTAAGTTCAGTTCAACCTCCATCCAACCCATCATTATGTAGTCCCCTGCAAAGCTTGGTTACCAGATGGCACACTCTCCCAGATTGTAAAATTGCACTCCCAGATTAATGAACACCAAACTCAAATATCTTTATTATATAATTATGTACTCTGCTTCCAAGAATAACCATGAAGCTCTCTGTCAAATGTCACAGCCGATAAGTGTTTATTCCTGAAGTTGGTGTCTTGTGCTATTTAAAAATCCTAAAGATGGGTAACATGCAAAATGGAGAAGTACACAACAGGGATGTGCAAAACAGCTGTGATTTGTCTCAGTGAGGTACTTCACACCCTAAAAGTGATGCAATTAACCTCCTCGAGGTATAGAGGTGATGCTATTAGCTGCATCAAAGTTTCAGCTGGCAGTCCCATCATGCATTGCACACAAGTAGAGAACTCTTCTAACACTTCCTGTGGTTGATTGGAACATCAGAAGAGGTTTCGGTGCATGCACAGGAGACTCATCTAAAAACTGAAATTACCAAAGAAGGTAGGTGATACAACACAGCAGTTAACTTCATTAGATATGGGAGATGGTGCTGTTATCTTGCAAAGAGCTATCAAATGGATGCTTGACAAAACAAAAAGGAAGCATTCTTTTGCAGAAACCTAGTACACAAGACTAGGTTACATAAGCATTGAAATAAGAATTAATAGAAATCACAATTGAAATTCAGGACAACTTATGCTTAGGCACTTTCCACAAGTGATTTCTATTGTTCCTGAACTTTCATGAACTCTCAAGACAATTTTTATTTAAGAGCAGCTCCCCATGTGCCTTCTCAGCCTCTCTTACATTTCATTTCCCAACTGGTCCCACAGACTGTAATATCCCCAATCAATTCCAGCTTAGCATGATTGCTATTCTTAGAAAGTTAAGTAAAAAAAAAAGAATTGGGTTGATTGATTGCTTTTGGTCAAGGATAAGGCCTGGGTTTGGCAACAAGAGGTACTGATTGCATTCTTGGTTAATCTCTGGCAGGAGTGGGATGGGGACGGTACATCCATCTTTGCTCTTCTTGACCTTTTGGTGGTTTCTGATACCATCAATCATGGTATCCTTCTGGGTCTACTCTGGGACTTTGGGATGTGCAACACAGAGTTGTGCTGGTTCTCCTTCATCTTCTGGGCTCAGTGCCAGTCAGAGGTGAAAGGTAGGGAGAACTCCTTTCTGAGGAGCTACAGAACTCAGTATTTTCTCCCCTCCAGTTTAACATCTACATAAAACTTCTGGGGGAGTTCATCTGAAAGTTTGGGTGATATATCAGGGTGCTGATGTTACTCAGCTTTATATCTCAATCTCATATCATCTGAGTGGTGCTATGGAAGTTCTGTCTCAGTGCCTGGAAATTGTGGGGGTCTGGATATGGTGAAACAGATTTCAACAGAATCCAAACAAGAACAAGTGGTTCTGGATTTTGGACTTCTGATTCTGGGGACTTCCCATCTTGGTTCTGGATGGGATGGCACTGCTTCAGAGATACCTGGTTCACAATCTGAGGTTCTCCTAGACTCATGTATCTTGCTCAAGGAGCAAGTGAAAGCTGTGGCTAGGTGGACCTTTGTACAATTTTGTGTTATGCATCAGTTGCCCCTCTTCCAGGATTGGGAGGGACTTGCTCATGGTCACTCATGCCCCCATGATCTCCAGCCTGGACTACTGCAATGCATGGGCTGCCCTTAATGAATATTCAAAAGCTTCCAATGGTGTAGAATGTAACATATGGGCAGTTAATGATACCACTTACTTGGCACATGTGACACCCCTGCTGTGCAAGCTACATTGACTACTATTGTGCTTCTTAGTGTAATTTAAGCTGCTAGTAATCACATTTACAGTTTTTCATGGATTGGGACCAGGTCAGCTATAGGTGTACTCTCTATATATTTTCTATATATAGGAAATACTCCATGAACATTTCCCTCAGGAGAAGCTTCTTGCCCTATCTGATATCTAAACATTCAAAACCTATAGAAGAAAATTCATTTAATTAAAAATAAATAAAATAGCTGATTTATTTTGTTGAAATAATTGACAAAAAAAAAAATGGAAGGCAAGTTGCCAGATTCCAGGTTATCTTTATTATTAAGAATGCCTTTAGATCAGTGGTTCTCAACCTGTGGGTCGGGACCCCATTTGGTGTCGAACGACCATTTCACGGGGGTCGCCAAACAATGCAGTCCGCCATTTTTTCCCCCTTTTCCTTAGCTGTGCTACTCCCTTTTATTCTATTGGCTTTTGAAAGCCAATAGAATAGACTCTCTTGAATAGAGTCTAATTCTATTGGCTTTCAAAAGCCAATAGGAATTGTCCAGGCTGTCTCTGCCCTGCTGAGCCCGCCAAAAGTCCCATTCTGCAAACGGTGCTGCACCAGTCGAGTAGTCCTCGACTTACGACCGGTTGGGAGTCGCGGCATTAAAAAGGTTGAGAACCACTGCTTTAGATGCACCAAGGTTCCCTAACCATTCATAGAAAACACAGGCAGAAGATGCAATGGTGTATAGGAATGACCGTGGGAGAGAGAAGGAAGAGTTGAAGACTAGGCAATGGTCAAATAAAAGACAGATTGAGTCTGCAGAAGGAATGGGGGCATGGCAAAGATCTCAGAAGGGACCCTCCCTAGTTTCTTGCACTGCAAAGGTGAGGTGGGAGACATTACTTTCAGATTTGTAAGATTCGGTTAATGTAACTTTACAATAGATCTAGTTCTTCTGGGTGTGCTTCTTATCTGGGCTACCTCACAGGTCTTACAGAAAATAACTGCAGTCTAAGCTTTGTTTGGAAATCTACCTACCAAAGGAAAGCTGGAGGTAACTGGGCATTTGGAATATAAAGAGAGGTGGCAAATAATCTCCTTGCTGGTTTTGTTTCTAATGAATGGATGCTTTTGCCTCCCTCTGCATTTGGAGAACCCTTGATATGTTCTCTCAAATTCCAAAAGTAGCCACAGATCTAAACAAATCAAGGATCTCATCTTTATCTGGTAGCTGTTTTGCCCCTCTGCTCTCCCGCTGTTGTTTTTTTAAAAAAATATTTTCACTTCTGCAGGCCAAATTTGTCCATAGAAAGGTGAAACCTCAATGGGTATTTACTACAGGTAGTCCTCAATGTACAAACAGTCCCTAAATGAACTGTTGTAAGTCAAGGACAACTTGCACATGATGACCTTCTTCTATTCTACCTGGATTTGTTGAGAAATGGATAAGCTGGACTGGGGCAAAAGTTTCAGTAAGGGACCTGCTACAGTATGTTCCTTCTGAATATCTGACTCTTGTAAAGCATCACATTTCACGTGGGTGAGACTCACTTCACAATCTCCTACCCCCAAAGATCCACTTTAAGAGCTTGCTACCTCCTCCTCCTCCCCTCACATTTACAAATGTCACCCGGCTAATTTTCACATTGGGTCGTCCTGATGAATAGGTTCATTCAGTGTAGCATTTAACTGTGCATTAGACACAGTGAGGTAATTGAATTCTTTTGTTTCTCTCTGGAGGGCTGTCACAAGTGGTAGAAGTTTGGCTTTTTTCCCCTTCCCCCATTTTACTAATAAAGAAATAGGAAAGTTACTGCAAAGACAAGAAGGAATGTTTTATTGAACTTTACAATTATCCAGTGTGCGAAGGATAAAAATAGCAAAAAGCTCAAAACCAAGTCTAAATCAAAGTAAAAAAATTTGCTTTTTTTCTGATATTGTTGCTCAAACAAAAATCAGTTTGCATTTAGTAAGGATTGCATTTCTCCTTCAGTCCGTCACATTTCATTCTGACCATTTTTGCAGATGGTCAAAGTGAAACATAAAATTATAAACATAAGCTACATTTGCCCCTATACTCAAATGTCTACAATTCAAACTTGGCAAACAGATGAATGAAAATACTGTAGGTGATCAAATCCTAAAAAGTGACAGATTTGTTTAAGCCATTGTACAAACAGATGGAGATGTTTGCCCATATTTAAAAAGAAATTTCAGATAAAAATAATATAATTAGATATTCTTGCTTTGGCGTCAGATATTCAGAAAGGTAGACGAGTCTATTTCTTACTGTGATAACCTTCATCTTACAGAATATTTTATTTAAATTAGGCTTTTTCATTCTCCATGACAAGAACACCCTTGGAAGTTTGCAAAAACAGCACAAATTATAATAGACCAAATGCTTATTAGGTATCGGATTATTTTGTTTTACATGCAGAACTGCCTTTTACAGTAGCATCACATCAAATGCTCATCCAATAGTATCACACATTAAAGACTGTTCCCTGTGTTTTCTGCAGAAGGCAATCCACAAATATCCACAGCATTGCATATATATGAAGCCAGTAAAATGTAAATATATTCAAGGGTGTTCTTAACTTGTAACTATTAGAAATAGAGAAACAGAAATCAATAATTCCATGTTGAGCAAACTAATCAGTTCAAAAAGATTGATAGATACATCTTCCTCATTAAGGTTAATTTAATTTTTAAAAAATGGAAGGGTGGAGAGGAGATGTAGCTGTTATTCATGACATGTCTGTTCCAAAGTAGAGGCATTAGATAAAATATTGGAAACTCTGTAGAGAAAAAATTAGATCCTATATCTCCAAAAATAGGCACAGAGGAATCTCTTGGATTTTTGCCCTTCCCAGTAAATGATGGAAGATCTTCATATGTAAGGTCATGATCTGAATGTCTGCAAAATGTTTCATTAACATCAGTCATGTTATTTTATTCTTCTCTCCATTTTTTTTTCTCCTGGATTCTTGTAGCCATTTGGCATACTGATGATGTCTTGGAAACTTCTTGGAAAAGTCTTGCTCTCTCCACTGTAATGTTTGATCTACTGAAGTATTACCAAGTTTAGATGTTTTTTTCCCTCATGTGGTCACCCAGATGTTTTGAATTTTTTATTTATCTTATTAAAATTCCATCTGAGGACAATTCAAAAAATCATATGGTTTGTTTGATTATCTATGGTTGTCCCATTCTGCAAGGAATTAGCCAGGAAAGCTATCAGATAGAACATATATGAAAACACTGATGGGAAAGCCTGACGTTCCATCCAGAATTTCTGTATGAAAAGTAAGGTGGGGACCAGCGGTTTTCAGGCCACAGTTGGCATACTTGATCATTTTCAAAGCTAATAGGTATCATATAAAGAATCTATTGACTTACTGAAAGAGCAAGAAGAAAAGGATATGCATTTGAACCACCATGAGTAAAAAAAGGCTCTTGCATCTTTAAACTGACCATGGGCATTCAGATCATTGTGTCCCTTTCCAATCCTCAGGTACTTCCCCGGTGCTCCAGGATTTATGAAAGATGTGGTGCAATGGTTGTGATATAACATCTTCCAGCTCCTTCAGAACTCTGGGATATAATCTGTCAGGTCCCGGTGATTTATGCTCGTCAAGGTTGGATAGGTGTTCTCTTGCCATTTTCTTGCTATATTAATTTTTGTTTCCAGTTTGTCTTTTGCAGTGGTTTTTTGGGTATGTTGGGCTATAGTTTCTTTTTGTGTGAAGACTGATGCAAAGTATGAGTTCAGCAGTTCTACTTTCTCCCTGTTGCCTGTTATTTCCTTGCCATCTTCTCTCTTTAGTGGACCTACAGTTTCCTTGACTTTTTTCCTGTTGTTAATGTGTTAATATAAACTTTTTTTATTATCCTTGGTTTCTGTTGCAAGTATTTGTTCATTCTGAGCCTTTGTTTTCCTAACTTCATCTTTGCATGTTCTGGCTGTATGCTGATAATCAGCCTTTGTTCCAAGGCTAGCTCTGAATGAAGTCAAACTGCTATCAAATTATATGAAAGCAACACACAGCAACCATGATTTTAAAAGTTCTTTTTTTAATAATATTTTTATTAATTTTCTAATTTTACATTTAGGTATTTAAAAGCAACCTGGTGGCTGGGTTAATCAATAGTTCAATATCATACAAAAATCTTTAGTCCAAATCTCAAACTACAACCTCAAATACCTCCTCTCTTTTTCCTTTAATATCTACTATCTCATATTTAAGCTAATACAGTTCTTATTATATCAACTAAATAAAAACATCATTATTACATTTCTCAATATTTTTTTAGCTTATACTTATATTAATTACTTTTACATTCAATCTTTACCTTCACTCAATGTCCTGTGATTGGTTTTTCCCAATTTTTAGTTTCCCATCAATATTCAAATTTAACATTTAATATTTATAATTTCCAGGTTTTAGGTAACCAAAGTTGCCTTTATCTCAATTCATAAAGAACCTAATATTCAAAATAAACATCTTATCTATTTGGGTATAATCTTGTTCTATTTCCTAAAAGTTATCTATTTCCCCCCATCTTACATCATCTAATTAATAATACAGTATCCCCTTTAATAAATCAAAACTCATTATATATATTTCTGAGTTAATCAATAAATCAAACATATTCATAATATTTTTTCTTTTGGGTCTAATTTTTAAGTATTAAACAAATAACATCCTTATTTTCAACTAATTTCCGAATGTTTTAAATTTAATGACCAAAATTTCCCTTATCTTAACTTCTCTCTTTGACCCTCTAATTAGTAATATAAAATCCCCTCTGATAAATCAAAATCCCAATTTTCTTCAGCTTTATTCTGACTTTTTTTCTTTGCCAACTAGCCTTCCATGTCAACGCTTTTAAATCATCAAACAGCTCTCCCTTTATCATTATATACATTGTTTGGAATAAGAGAGACCATTTAGTTGCAATTTTTTGGGAAGGGCTAGCCCATTTGTATTTCTTAAATTGTCTCTCTATTATTCCAAATCCCCATAACTGTCCTGGTATGTTTATCTTCCATTCAGTCTGTTCTTCTTGCTCCTCAAATTTCTTCTGATTTATATAGAAAGTCTTTTCCATTTTCAATGTTGTCAGTCCCTTTTCTGGATATTCCATTGACTGTATTTGTTGGTCAATTGAGTCATCTGTCTTAGTGTTTGATTGCTCCACTTCTTCTGTTACCTTCTGCGTTGTTAGTTCTTTAGTTGTACGGAATTTGGGTTTGTATATCTAAGCTGACATCTTGTTCTTTTCTGTAACATCTTATTTTGTCACAAGCTGAAAGAATGGTTTCATATATTGCTTTCAACATGGAAATAATCTTTTTCTGGTCTTCATCCATCTTCTCTTAATAGTGTGTTAAGTTGAGAACTTTGAAATCAGATGATGAAAATAATTTTATAGCTGGATATGGGACCTATATTTCACATGTTTGTAGATAGTCTTTATAATAAAAGTCATTTGTCAAGTCAGATTTTATAATCCAAGGTATTTCATCATCTCAAATAATGACCAATATTCCTCAGATAAAAAAGTAGGAAGGCAATTCCCCACATACAGTTATAAAAATCAATAAAGGTTTACATTCATAGTTCAAGGAGGCCAGCCATGCCACCCAGAAGTTCTCTTTACAGCTGAACTTCTCACAGATGATGTTTATTAAAGTTAAAAGAGACTTATCTGTAGTTTAGGCTTCAAGCTAAGTCTCCTTAGCTTGAAGCCTAAACTTGACTTAGCTTGACTTAGGTGTAATACCAAACTTTGCCACAAGATGTCACTGATGCTGCTTAAGGTTTTTTTTAAGTTCAAAAATTTTATAGTCCTTTTTCCAATTTTATTTCTTTTTTATAGATAAAAACAAAAGTCTTCAGTGAAAATAAGAAAACTTTTGCTCCCCAAGTTTCAGAAACATATAAATCCAATTAGATTAAAGTTATTCTTTTAGTGCTTTAACTCCCCTGGGTAGTCAGTTGCCACTATTCTTAGAGGGTGGGATAGAAATTCCCTTCCCTTTCTCCTCACAGGGGGAAAGATACTTTGGGCAGCTTTTACAGGAAGAAAAATACTTAGGATCTTAGAGAGAAGATCGGATCTCACCCAGTTTCATCTACGTTGCTTTAGAAGTGCCTGATAGTAAGTTTGACTGTGGCTGTCTGCAGCCTAGTGATGAGCCATATTGTTATGGCTGGTCTTTCCTCTGCTGGTTTGGAGGGCTGTCCTGGATCAAGCGGAAGGGCCGCTGCCCTCCTGCGATCAGTCGGGGGTCCCCTCCTTGCTTGTTGCCCCTACAGCGCAACTTTTGACCCTTTCCTGGGCCCCCCAGCTGAATGAAACTGAATGCAGAAGACGGAGCTCGCCTTCCAGTAGCCGCAGTGGCCACAATGGCAAACCAGAAGCCCATGATTTTAACAAGTTCTGTGATTTGGTAAGAAGTTCTACTTCAAGAAAAAGATACCTAGATAGGAGTCTTTTGTAGCATAAGATGAAGGCAGAAGTACCTTCTGAAGCAAAGGGAAAGCACATTCCTTTCTTCTGGAGATCTCTGAAGCTCTCTCTTAGGGTGGTTCAAAAACCAGTTTCCATAAGATCTTCATTTGATATACCACAGTGAGTCATGGGTCTTGGCATGACTTTTGCAGCAATTTCTGAATATAAAAACTAAAAGCATGTTCCCTAATCCCAGAGCTCTGCAGATATGTGTGAAAAGTCCAACAGTTCTAGCGATTACCTGTTCTCCACTATCAAGTTCTAACTAGAAGAAAGCAGTACCAAATATCTGGCCTAACCAACATGGCATCCTTAAGATGTGCTGATTTTGACTCTGCCATTCTCACCTAGGAATGAATTTTCTTAGCCTGTGAAATTGAATATGTACTTATTTGTTTCATTTCCAATCCATTCTTCCTTCATGAACTGTAGAGTGGCATTTTCCTACTCTGTTTCTGTCCTTGTCAGAACAGCTGTGACTTTCAGAAATATGAACTGGGAAATCTGACAGCAACATGAAATTACTCTGACTTTAAATAAGTCTATGACATGACGAAAGGCAGAAACAGTACTGACTTTGCAAACAATTTCTCCAAGTCATTTTTGCTTTTTGTTCAGAATGGTCTAAGGGTTTCATCATAAAAGATAATCTGACAAATGCATAGAGTAGGCACTTAAGGCTAGACTGAAACACCACATTATAATTTTTGGAGAAGAGGAATATCTTCCTACAGCAAAAAGATTATCAATAAGGGAATAGGTAAAATGAGGACAAAGATTGTTGGGGGCAATGTAAATATATATATATACATTGCTTACTGGTGTACACTGCTTAGAGAGTGCTTGCACTTAAAGCGGTATATAAGTCTCATAAATAAATAAATAAATCAGGTTTGTGAATCTGCAGAATAAGGGCATTTGGAGGCCTCGAGCAAGAGTCATGAGTCTAGAACGATCTCCAGATTACGTATTCGATCTGCCTAGGTCAGTGCTATTCCATCCAGTACCAGAGATGGTAAAGTTACAGAAACAAAAATTTCCAAAATCCAGAGCCACTCAATCTTGCCCAGGGTTCAGTTGAAATTTGTTGTTCCCCATCAAAACATCTACACCTCCAAGCATTAGGACGAGACATCCACTGCATAATTTTATAGGCCAAGGATATATTAGTTACAGCTTTGCCTTCACTCAGGGCTGCCCAGCAAGCTGTTAATGTTTTCCTGGGAGCCCAGTTACACTGCATTGATGTTGTTATTGCCTAACAAAATTATGTCATATCTTCAAACTGATTTGATTGCTTTAAGTAAGCCAGGTTTGCCAAAATGTTACCAAGGGAGTCTCATCTGAGTTTACATGTTTTCAAATCAACCCATTACTCTAGAGACCTCATTGTCTTGAGGGAGCAATGTTTGTTGGTGCAGAGGATTTTAAAAGGGGACAGGTAATTGAATGGAGAATATTAGTCATGATGGCTCTATGGAGTCTCCATGTTTCTCATGGGGAAATGGTCAAGAAGCCAAATGTGCTCACAATCCTGATTGTGTATTTTCCTGTTCATGCTGAGATACCCGTGCAGTATGAAAGCTTTCATCACATATTAAGAGTGATAGGTATTTGGCTCACAATTATTGTGACTCATTTATGACACAAACGGAGCAGTGGTTGCTAAAAGAAAAAGAATGCAACCAAACAAGCAAGCAAAGAGC
Organism: Crotalus tigris; assembly: GCF_016545835.1. NCBI lineage: Eukaryota > Metazoa > Chordata > Lepidosauria > Squamata > Viperidae > Crotalus > Crotalus tigris. Next base: position 600,888 of record NW_024098259.1, on the reverse strand, counting down.
CAATAATCTATCCTGACAAATGGATATGAAAGCTGTGGCTTGAAAATAACAAAGGGCAAATTATTCCAGCTCTGTTGGCAACTGTAGCTGTCCCTGTGGTGTCATTCCGTGAAGCTAAATCTGGAGAATGTAAGGAAATATAACGAAGTCCCGACTACCCTTATGTTCAGTGAAGGGAGTTCATTCCATGAAAGTCATCCTGGCACAGTTGACATATATAACTTGGATGAGCTACAGCACACTGGTAGACCATAACTCTTACTTCCTCGATGGCAGTGCATGTACAGCTGAAATATAAAGCAGTGCTACATTTACATTGATTTCCCATTATTTGTTGGATAAGAGTAATGGCAGCACCCACACTGGTACAATTCTTGCAAGCGAAGCTTTCTCTCTACCCTGTTAATATAATCAGAAATAAAATAGCAGGAATATGGAAAAGGTGGATCATTGTGTAGGCTTCAATGAACCTGTTCCTTCACAACAATCCACTTTTATTTTGGCAACGGAATTAATTCAGAAAATGAAAGGATGGGTCCATCTTTGCCAGTGTTTTTCAAACTGAACAACTTCAAAATGTGTGGACTTCAGCTTCCCAAATTCCCCAGTCAGTTCCTGGACCAGTTCTCCAGTCCAGAAACCCTCTATTATACCAACCCTGAGTGATGGTCCTTTGGCTTTTGTTTAAACATCACCAACAAAAGAAAGTTTGCTATTTTTTGAGGCAATTTTTTCCTTTGTGCAATAGCTCTTACTACAAGTAGTCTTCAACTTACAACCACAACTGAAACTAGAATTTCAGCCATTAAGAGATACAGTCATAAAGTGAGATATTATTTAACTGCATCACTTAGCAACCACAATCCTGACAATTATCATTGCTAAGCAAATATTAACAGTCATTAGATGAGGACTCAACCCAATCCAAACTATTTCAGGCTTGGTCTCTCCCAATCCAGAGCCTGAGAGAGGTAAGGATTTGCATCCAACTTTCCCCATCTGCCTATCTCTCCACCCACCCATCTCTGACCTTTTGGCTGCCCTGTATCCTGCCTTGTGGGATTGCATGACTCTGGGACTGTTTGCCATACCTCAGGAAGCTGCAACTGTCCCGGCACAGTCCCAGTTGCCCTCTTCACCCTACACTCTGTGTCCCTTGCTACTCTGTGCCCTGCTGCCCCAGATCTTCTTCACCACCATCTTCTTGCTCCCTCTGCTAACAAGGTATGTCCACCCTGCCTGCTGACTTCAGATGGTGAAAAAAGGAGGAAAAAAAGCAGCCTCTCGCTGAGATGAAGCATACCAAAGCTCCCCTTTTTTATCAGGCTCCTGGCTGCATGTGGCTGACTTTTAGGAGCCCTGGTGATACAGTATTGAAAGCTGACTCTGCCCACTGCCAGGAGTTTGATCCTGATTGGCCCAAGGTTGACTCAACCTTCCATCCTTCCAAGGTCGGTAAAATGAGGAGGTAGATTGTTGGGGGCAATATGCTGATTCTGTAAATCGCTTAGAGAGGGCTGTAAAGCACTATGAATAGTATATATATCTATTGCCATTGCTATTTGTGTGGCTAAAAAGAGAAAGAGGGGCAAAGCAGCCCCTCCCTGAGTTGAAGCAAGCTAAAATGCCCCTCTTTACCACTCTATTGAACTATAAGGGGCTGATTTTCTGCTGTAAAAATGGGGAGCGGGGACCAAAAGCAGCCAAAGCAGACAACCCCTTAAGCTGCTTTGTGCTTTTTATATATATATATATATAAATCACAGGGTAAAGCCAGCCCCATTCAGCCCAGCAGCCAGGCCAGATCTGTCTCATCAGCAGTGGAACCAAGAAGATAGGTCAGCTGGCATGGCAGAGCACAGAGCCAAAAGGATAGAGAGGCAAGTAGGAGGGTGAGGAAGTTGCAGTGCCTCTGCAGGTACACTGCCAAACACCCAAATTTGATCATGTGATTGCAGAGTGATGCAAAAGCTGCAATTTCAGGAATGTGTTGTAAGTCCCTTCATTTAGCACTTTTGTGACTTTGGACAATCATTGCATGAATGCTTGTAAGTCAAGACTTACCTCTATTAGCTGTTTTTTCCTGATGTTGTATTTTGTGAGATAAATCCATTGTTCCTTGCCATGACTTTCTGAACAATTCTATTTTCCACACAATATCCTTTCAAATACTTGAAGATAGCTATATTTCCTTGCCATCTTCTCCAGATCCAAGTATCTACCATTCAATTTTTTTTCAGGCCTCATATCATCATGGTTTTACTCTGGCCAAATACCAGCTTGTTAATGTTCTCTCTAGAACATGGTGCCCAGAACTGTCCACAATTTTCTAGGTGCTGCTTAGCCAATGTAGAATAGAGAAGAACAATAATTTCTCTTAATCTTGAACCTACAGTTCTATTAATATATATATGTCCTGTTTGTTATCTCTTCAATAGCACAAGATCTAGAACAGAACTTTGAAATGTACCATTTACCATCAGGTGCCACTGAAAAATACTAATTGGATAGTCTTGTTCAGTCAAGTCTCATGGTAGCATAGTCCAGCCCATATTCTGATATCTTCTCTGTAAGAATCACATGGATTAGTTTTAAGATTGCATTTATTCAACATCTGAAAAAAGTTTAATGGTACTACAAACAATATTAATTTTATTTTTGTTAACAAATAATAATTTTTGACTGTGTGGAAATGGGACCTGATCTGCAAAGGTTTTAATGGTATGATAGGCTATGGATGCTTAAAATCCATTCTCGAAAACTACTGTTCCCAATTTGAAGAGAAGAATTTCTCCCTTCTTAATGGGCACATAAAGTAATGCATGAAAGTGTAGTATTCAACATAATTTTATTTTGATATCACTATACACATCTATTCAAAAGAAGTCCCACTGAGCTAAATATAGCTTAGTCCACAGTAGGATTCTATAAAAGGGGATTATATAAAATTCATTAAATATTCTGCAAAACAGCATAATGGACAAAATAGCTCTGGGATATCTTGAAGGAAAGGCCGTGACTCAGAAGTACAACATTTGTTTTCCATATAGGAAATCCCCTATCTAGTCCATGACTTCTCCTATTTTTGTTTTTTGTTTTTTTAAAGACCTTCATTCTTAACAGAACAAGAATGCCATACAGCACACTTGAGTAAACAATACCAGCCAGAGGAACACATAATATTACCTGTTGTACAATAGGTTTCAATGACTAGAAATCACTATTATTGTAGTGGAAATACGAGGCTAAAACAATCAGAAGAGAAAGTAAATACGTTGCTTGGAGTTGCAATGGAACAAAGAATGTGATACTTGGTGATGTCTGACCTGAAGTATCATACAGGTGCTTCACAGGCATCTTTGAGGATGAAAAAGTCAATGCGGTAGCCAAGATTGCACAGTTGTGCTGCCATTTTCACATTTTTAGTTCTTGCCAATGTCCCAGGAGAGCTTGCATTTCTGTCACCTCTTCAAGGCATAAGAATTGTATTTATCCAAATACAGAAAACTAACCATTAGACCTATATAACATTCCAGTCTTACAAAGATTCTTTCAGTAGTTACACATGCTTGACTGTTTCCTATTTTAAATGGGAATGTTTAATAAGTCATCTGAATGAATCATCAGATGGAATATGGGCAAACATAACAGCATCTGTGAGCAAATCAAGTTATCAATATGGAAGGTTCTAGAGCGGAGTTTCTCAAACCCTGGCAATTTTAAAATGTATGGACTTCAACTCCCAGAACTCCCCAGCCAGCATGGGGAATTTTGGGAGTTGAACTTCATACATCTTAAAGTTTCCAAGTCTGAGACATACTTCTTTAGAAACACCACAGCTCCTGATGTCTGAACAAGAGGGAAAGTTATTATGATGTTTGGAGCCAGCAACTTTAAGGTTTTCTGGCTTTAAGTTATTGGTTAAATCTTGTAGTCATTCAACTATGTAAATAAATAAGGAGCTCAAAGAGCTGAGACAATATGCATCAACTAGAGAATTAGGAGAATTCCCCCCCTCCTTTTTTTGGTATTCCCTTCATTAGCCTCATTATCAACATCTTTATTATCATTTTCATGCACAATGCTTTTGTTGGGTTTTGTTTTTGCCTTTTATTTTGGCAGTGGAATTTAAGAAACAAGAAGCAATTATTTGTCCCCAAAGGCCAGAAAGATTTAATTGAGAAATGAAAGGAATAGGTTTTTTTCTACCTTCTTCCCCACCAAGGCCTCCACAGATAAAGATTTATGATTACTGTCTAACTAGTTCTAGTTCTGATTTTGATGAAGGAAGGCAGCTGTGTCCAACATGAATCCAATTCTAAATGATACTTAATAAATCAGTGATAAACACCAGTATGGAGTCAGACTTCGGTAGGGATTCTTGCTTTTAAACACTTTAATTAAATTACCTTAGGGCAGTTAGCAGCTAGAGGGAATGGGAAGTGGCAAACCACATCTGGTACGGCGGAAGGGGCGGTTGTTCCCCCGAAAGGGCCGTCTTCCCTGCGTTTGCCTATGTCTTGTATTCTGTCTGTCCCCCTGTCTTTCCCTATCCTGTCTAGCTTGGAAGGGTTGGGAATTTTGAAAGTAGTTGACCCTGGCTTCCGTACGAAAGGATTATTTCCTTCCCCAGGAGCCGGGTCTCTTGTCCTGCCTTTTAAGCATGTGTTTAAGGACCTTGCGCTTGTCCTTGTTCTCTGTCAGGTATGGCGTTAGTGCCTCACCAAACAGCTTTGCCCCTTGGTACGGAGCCGAAGCCAATTTCCACTTGGATTTGGTATCCGCCTGCCAGTTCTTTAGCCAGAGGATGCGCCTGCTCGTGTTGTTTGCCGCCATTGCCTTGGCTGAAAACTTGGTCGCTAAAAGTGTCGCGTCCGACGCATATTCCGTGGCCGCTACCATTTTGCTGAGTTCCTGGTGAGTGCGTATATCCTCCATGGGAACCCGGCCCTGTAACTCACGGAGCCAACAAAGTGTGGCTCTGGTGAAAAAGGACGCGGAGGTAGTCGCCCTGGTAGCCCAAGCTATTGCCTGGTGCGTTCTCCTGTAGTTGGACTCACTCTTTCGGTCCTCGGCTTTAAGAGCCTCAGCAAAATCTCCTGATATGGCCGTGTCCGATATCAGGGGACCTATGGGTTCGTCCACCACCGGCACCTCCAATGTTCCCTCTAGCTCCCTTGCTACGTTAAATAGCTTCCTCTCCGCATTGCTAGGAAGCGGTAGGGAGGTTGGCGCTGCCCACTGTTTCCTTATTGTGTTTAGGAACATGGTCGGGCATGGTTTGCGGTGTTGAGTGGTTACCTTTTCGGCGAACGTCGGTTCAGCCTCCGTGTCAACTGTGACAGGCTCCGCTGGTGTCCCATGCCCAAGATGGGCTGTGGCCTCAGCCTTGCGCAGAATGGTAACAAAAAGAGAAGGGTTAAACAGGCCGCTGAAGGACGGCCCTTGAGGTGAGGTGTCCTCCTCTTCCTCAGACATTTGAATCCCTTGTGACGTACCTGGCTGGTCCAGGTAAGCTTCCTCAGAGACCGACGAGTCTGAGAAGGAGGAGAGGTCCTGATGGTCCTCCGTTTCCTCCCGATGCCTCGTTCTAAGTCCTAGAGGCTTGGCTTTTGAAGTTTGAGCCCTGGCCTCAAATGCACGGTCCACTGCCTGTGCTATTAGGGTAGCTAGCAGATCCCCCGTCAATGCAGGAGGAGTGACCATTGCCTGCGACCCTGCAGGTGCTGTGGTTAGCATGGTCCTCGGGGTTTCCTGTAACCTCCGTGGGGAGGGGGATCGGGAGAGCGATGAGAATTCGCCTATCCCACCCTCTGTTTGGGACTGTGATGAGTTCCCTAATGACCAAATGGCCCGTGGGGATGAAGGGAGACCCAGCGGTAGATCAGGACCTATTCCCCCATTCTGCCTATTTTCAATTCTGGCCCTTTTCTGGGCTCTGTCGAACTCTTTTTCTAGGGCTTGGTGTCTTCTGATTGCCTGTTTGTCAGCCTTCTTTGATGACTTCCTTGCAGCCTTTCTAGGGGCTGCAGAGGATTCCAAATCCTCTGAAGCAGGTGCTCCAGAGGATGAAGGCGGGGCTCCAGTGGAGGGAATGATTGCTTCCTCCATTCTCCACTAACGCGGGCCGCGATAGGGGGGACCCAGGTAGTAGGAGAGCTCCAACTTTGAGTAAGGACAGGCGCACTACTGGGGGCGTCTGGAACTCAGGAGCAGACTCTGCAAAATTGTCAGAGTTAGTCACTGTGCACGGATAAGAACAGGCACGCTAATGGGAATGCCTGGAACCCGGCTTGACTATGGTGGGTAAGGACAGGCACGCGACTGGGGATGCCTGGAACCCACCACTAAATCCAGAAGCGTACGGGCCACTAATGGGGGACCCGAAGTCCGGAAGGAGCCAAAGGCAACTAAACACAGTTAGTTATGAAAGGTTCTTATTTACTTTAGGTAGAAGACACCAAGTCCTGGAACCAGCAGCTATGTGTCTGATTTGAATGTCTCTGAATGAATAATAGATGCTTTAGTACCCCAGTACTGCTTGCCTATTAATTCACTCCAGCGGCTGAACCTAGCTTTCTCAGGGAGCCTTAGATCCCCTGTTTGGAAAAAAATATGGCCGCCGCTGCCAAGAGACTACTGCGCATGTGTTAAAAGGAGCAGGAGATTATTGCGCCTGTGCTAAAAGGGCTGCCTGTGCCACGTGCGGTTGTAACAAAGAGCCGCGCGTGCTCCCAGCTGTGCAGACAATGGCGCCTCGTTTAAAAAATTCTGAGCAGCCTGGTGAGTAAAAAAGACTGCTCCTTCGCACGCCAGCTATTTCCCTTAATCAATCTCCCTCCCAGCATGCGTCCCCTTTGTCCTCCGCTTCCCTCGCTAATTGCTTGCCTTTCTGTCTTTTTTGTTTTGTTTGTCTTAAACGCGAGGGGTTGCCCGAGCCTCCCCGTTTGTTTAAGGCGGCTGCCGGCTGCTGGAAGGTGGTTGGGGTTTGGGTTAGGGAGGGGAGTTAGGGATTTCCCCCTTTTAAGTGGGGGTGGTTTCCCCTGTAGGGAATCTGACTTCCTGAGTCTTACAATTTATCCCGGAAATTTTGAGTAATCAATTAAATTGAATTAAATTATCTCTAATTAATTTTTAAACTAAGCAATTTCAGCTACTAGAAGAAATCCCCCCCAATGGAAAGGAACTATACCTGCCAGGAGCCAAAGTTGTAGGTCTGTCTGCATGGCCAGATCAGTCAAGACTGGAGAATCATCGTCCAGGACAGGGCGTGGCAACTTTGGCTGACTGATCTGATTGGCCAGGAATACAGTCTCAACCCACTGCGTGGATTATCCATCTCCAGTGCTGGAGAATTAGGAGAATTTCCCCCCTCCTTTTTTTGGTATTCCCTTCATTAGCCTCATTATCAACATCTTTATTATCATTTTCATGCACAATGCTTTTGTTGGGTTTTGTTTTTGCCTTTTATTTTGGCAGTGGAATTTAAGAAACAAGAAGCAATTATTTGTCCCCAAAGGCCAGAAAGATTTAATTGAGAAATGAAAGGAATAGGTTTTTTTCTACCTTCTTCCCCACCAAGGCCTCCACAGATAAAGATTTATGATTAGTGTCTAACTAGTTCTAGTTCTGATTTTGATGAAGGAAGGCAGCTGTGTCCAACATGAATCCAATTCTAAATGATACTTAATAAATCAGTGATAAACACCAGTATGGAGTCAGACTTTGGTAGGGATTCTTGCTTTTAAACACTTTAATTAAATTACCTTAGGGCAGTTAGCAGCTAGAGGGAATGGGAAGTGGCAAACCAAAATCCTAGAAGCTCATCTAGCTCATTAACACTATAATAGAAATGCCTTCTAAACTAGTTGTTTTTTCCATTGCCAATTAATTAGTTAGTGTCTTCAAATCAGTTTTTTTATTATTATTATCAGTATTAACCCTAGTAATTGCATGGACAAGTCCCTGCAGTTTTATTGGCAAGGTTTTCAGAAGTGATTTGCCCTTACCTTCTTTCTAGGGCTGAAAGAGAGTGACCGGCCAAAGGTCACCGAGCTAGCTTCATGTCTAGAGCTCACCATCTCCTGGGTTGTGGTCTGGTGCCCGAACCAGCACACCAACCTGACTTTCACACACATCCATATAAACATTTCAGTGCAACCTACAGAAATCTTCTTTATCCTGGTATCCTCCAGGAATGTTTAACTATAATGTCGTTCATGATTATCATAACACACCTGGAAGATACTAGTTTACCAGTAATGGACTAGAGTTAGACTGAAACAAGTGTGCTTAGGTTTCTAATCACTGGTCTGTTATGAAGCTCAAGAAATAATCTTGGCTGGCTCACTCTTAGTCTACCCTATTTCCAAGGTTAATTTTGATAAAATAAGTAAATTAATTTTGGCTAGTTATTAGAAAAGGAACTAGATGATAGTATAAAACACAGTAAATGTCAGATATCTTCCATATTTACCCTCCAATCTCCCCATCCAACACATATACCTCAATTAGCACACCAGATCAAAATCCAAGAAGATTGCAACTAATATTTCAAAACCCATAGGTTCAATCACATTGCATATACTTAATCCCCTCTGTCGCTTTCAGTAAACAATCTACTATAAATAAAATAAGAGTCATCTCTTATTCATGCTTCTGGTGAATAAAAAACTACAAGCTTAGTCTTCCATTGCATGGGAATGGTGCAACATTGGTTAATATAAATCAGATGACTAATACAAATCATGGGCTGAAATAAACAGATTCTGCAGGTGAAGTTTGTGAATCATCACAAACTTCAGAAACATATTATCTGGTCTAGATCAACTGAAATACAGGATATTTTTCCAAAGTACAGCAAATTTCCAGCTGATGAACTAACCCAAAACTGGTAGCTCATGCTGCCACTTGGATTTTCACAAGTATTAAAGATTCAGAAGGCTACATATTGCCTATAAATGGGAAACAAAAATAGCTAGAGAGAGAAAATTATCTCTGATCTAATACACAGAAGTGAAACCATTGGGCTCCAATGTATACTGGCTGGAGAATTCTGAGAATTGAAATTAAAGCTGCCAAGGTTGAGAAACAAGCTACAGTCAGCCAGCTGACCCAGAAGAATGTGTTGGTCAAAACACTGAAAGCCACTAAAAAGTCCCTAAGAACTAAAAGGATTATCCAGTCCTGTCAGCCAACCAAATCCTGCAGGGCAGTCATTAGCCTGCTGAGTCTTCTGCTGTTCTTGCTTAAAAAATGAAGAACAACCCTGGATATCAAAAGACACATTAAAAAGTCCTCCTCCTGCTGAACACAATACACAAGCATACATATGCACAATACCCTACAGTATATAGCAGCAGCTATGACATCATTTTGGTAGTGGGATTTTTTTTTTATTAACATGCCAGCTGCTTCTGTGCAAAAATGATTTCAAGGACATAATATAAAAGAGACACCTATCTTGGTACAGCCTGTAAAATATGAAACCAATAATCATGAATTGGAAGAAGGCCTACACTTAAGCTGCACCTGCTCTCATTCTTCCTTTTCCAAACCACCCTGAGGAATGTATTTTCCAAGACAGCATATATTTGTTCATGGTTTAACAGCATCCTCCCTAGTCCTTGGCCTCAAATTTCCTCTCCAACTGAACCCAGTCCATCTGTCTTCAAAACTCACTTGCATTTCATTTGCCAAGAAACACAGGAAGTATTGTTGCTTAAAAAAGAAAAGAAAAGAAGATGCATATTTCCAGAAAGGATTTGAAAATATGGACAGTTCCACCACGGCAACATGGCATATTTGTACAGGAATTGATACTTCCATTTCAAGGAAGATTCTAAGCAATTGAATTGCAGGATGTTAGAATGTGACCGTTGCTTAGGAAACAAAGCTTTTGTGAAAGGATGCCAGAACACAGTGATAAACTGAGAGGTTTTCAAAAGGTTCCTTGGCCCCCAAAGTAAAACCATTTTGGTGGAAATAACAAGTTCCGTGTTTCCCAGTGAAGGCAACTCTGTGCCGACTCAGCTGCCTCAGTTTAACTGAATCACATTTTCATATATTGGAATCCAACTTTCTCCCAAAGGATTTCCAAATGCAATTAATATTTGTTCAGACTTATCAAAGACAGACTGCTTGGTTATGAGTATTTGTTATTGACTATTAACTGGGGAGTACTAACTTCCTTCACCCATAACTTCCAGATCCTTTTCATTTCATAATTGCATTAAAAAACAGAAATTGTGTCAACCAAAGCTTAATTTTAAAAGTCCCTCATGGGCTAAAAATAATGAACTCATCTCCATTAACTATCAGCTCTGGATTTTAGGCTGTAATTAAGTGCAGCTTTTCTCTCCAACATAATAAAGCTTTAGCCTGTGGTTTGAATATCATCCATGAAGAAATGGACTGCCCAGAACAGGAAACTGCAGCAACAGAAATGAGGAAGGGGGCAATCTTATCTGAATATGAACTATGCAAGGCAAAAATTTGGTGAAGTTAAGTGCAGTGGCACATTTAAGTGTAAAATTCCTCAAATTCTGCAGCTCCAAGTGTGTAACAAAACAGCCAATATTACCCAACTGCAGGAATCAAATACATCAGAACTATGAGTCACACCTGGCTGAAATTGACATATAAGAGTGACAGGAATTATAATTGCTAACAAATTGTTTAATGCAAAAATGCCATCCTCCACCTACTTATAAAATGCATTAGACTTTACCAGTAAGGTATTATTCAGAACTAACTGGAAGTATAGATCCCTGAATTTCTGTATATATTGGCTGAAAACTCTGAGAAATATGGACTTATCCACATCTACAGATGTTGAGTTGGGAAAGACAGCCATCTAGAATTGTGACATTATGCTATTAATTTCCCATCTTGTAAAATATGTACGATAGGAAAGACAGGAAGGTAGAGGTTTGAAAAAGAGCTGCCATTTTTAATGATACCTCCATGTAAATGATAAAGCTTAACTCCATCTTTATTGTTGCTGAAGTATTAGGAGACCTGCAAACTATAAAATGACTTTTCATTATGAACCATGAAAACTATGAAATTGACCTACCAGAAGTTTGGGATATCAGTATTTATCCATTCCAGCCAGACAATACAACTACTACCCAAGGACTATGAAAGCCATCATCCAAAACATGCAGACTATGTTGGGCTACTTACTTATAACCTAAAATATGACCTTAGGAAACCTACTCTTTGAAGTCTCAACTTCTGAAACATCTGTCATAACAAGGTTGAGATATGTATCTATCTTTGTATGTATGTATGCATGCGTGCATGTTCTGGTTATGCTACTCCATCTCCAATGCCTTCATATTGCTAGAAAGCACATTGTAACTAGACTAGACTGAAGGTACTTAAAGAGTTTTATACAACCCAACCTTGACTGCACATTTCTGATTTCATTAGCACTGAAATGCCGCACCTACCTTCCATGAATTCTCTCCTGCCACATAAACACACATGGAGTGAAATGGCTCAGTGGCTAAAGATGCTGAGCTTATTAGCTGGAAAGCTGACAGCCCAAGTTCAAGACCTGAGAGCCATATGATGGGACAAGCTCCCATTACTTGCCAGCTCCTGTCCACCTAGCAATTCTAAAGCATACAAATGCGAGTAAATAAATAGGTACCATTTTGGCAGGAAGATAACAGCATTCTGTGTGCCTTGGTGTATATTTGTGCTGGCCACATGTTCTGTGTGCCTTGGTGTATATTTGTGCTGGCCACATGATCACATAAGTGTCTTTGGACAATGCTGGCTCCCTTGGCTAGGAAATGGAGATGAGCACTAGAGTCAAGTATAACTAAATAGGGGAAACCTTTACCTTTACCTTTACATACACATACAGAAATTTGAAGAGAGATACTGGGGTAAGAAAAAGATGTGAATTCAGATATTTGCTCTGGCTTGACTACCATTGCATAGCTTTTGATAAGAAGAACCCAACTTTTAATTTAAGCACTGACAATCCAGCTATGCTTCCGTCTTTGATGAAATATACAAATTCCCCAGTCAATGGAAAATAGAAAAGAAGAAAATGGAAGTTGAATCATGTTATACTGTCTGCAGATAACTTATGGATATTTGTTTCCAAGCTGAGGAAATAAGGATTTCTTTGGCTCATCTCAACCTTCTCAGTGCTCCCTTATCTCTAGAGACCTTACTTTCTGCTACATTTTTAAAATTGATTTGATTTGCATGTATCAACATCAGGACCCTTTTAATAGTAGAATTAGACTCTGTAGTGATCTGAAGAAAGAGAAAATATGCCAAGCAAAGTTGTGCACTCCCTAGTTCCATGTTGGCACACCAGAGAAAAGGGTCCTAATCTGACCTTCTCTAAAGGCCAAACCAAGTAAGACATTTTTTTTACATTTTTTTAAACAACATGTTTTTATGGTCAAAAATTGTCCTAAATGTGCAAACAAGTTCTAATTTTGTTTTTTATCCTTAATGATGTGGAAATAGCTATTGTTGGGAAATCTATCCTCTCCATTCAGATTGCCTGGAATTAATAAAGCACAATAAATGATCCCATCAAAAGCCCTGCCAGTTCACCTAAACTGTCATCACAAGAAGGCAATTTAGGCAGCTGATGGGTTTTTGTACAGAACTAATGGTGTTAATCTAATCTCTGAAAATCAGACACAATGAGAGCAAAGGAGGGAAAGAGGAGGAAAGCTTTTTACATTGCAGCAGGGTAAAATTAATACCGTAGCCCTTCTTTCTTGAGGCCAATGGCTTGACAAATTGAGACATTTAATCTCAATCATTCAAAGGTTTAAGTTAGGTCAGCTTTCAAAACCTTGATATCTTCAAGATGTGTTGATTATCTCAGGTTGCAGTGGCTAAAAATCAGTAGGAGCTGTATTCCAAGCCATGAAGTTTTTTCACATTAGGAAAGACTAAGACATACATTATTCATTATAAAGCAGACCTACCTAATAATTCTTAGGCCATATACATATACCATTGTTACTATATAGGACAAAGTCTTGGAACCTAACTTCCTCAAAATGTTTTGGACTATCTCTGAATTCTGCATGGAGCTATCCAAGGTACTGACAGAGAACTAAGCAGGCACATAAGGAATTCCAGGAAAATTCATGTAAATTTCTTCTCGGAGTAGTGATACCAAAATGGAATCCCTCATACCAGAAACTAGCAGTTAATAGTATACTGCATATAAGTAGTATGCTCAATATAAATAAACCCCAAACTTGCATTCAAAATTTGTATTTTGAGAGAAGCTGCATATGTAGTAACAAAGAAAATCTGTGCTTTGCAAGAAGCTGTGTATACGAATGTGTATATTTAGCAACAAACAAAATAATCACTCAAGCCAAGCTCATTTCCTGTGACTGCATCCAAGCAGTTTTCTGGCAGCACTAAAAAAAATGGATTGCCATTGACTTTTTATGGCATTGGGTGTTTTTTTTGGGGGGGGGGGTTTACCTTTCCAGTTTATCCAATAGTTCTGGGATTCACAGGCAAGTCCCAGGCTGTCCTCCATAAAGAACTAACTAGGGTTCATCCTGTTTAGCATCTGAGTCAAGGGCAGTTATATGCTGCCACCTTGTGAGACATCTTTAAGAAAGTTGTGCAAAAAAGTGTATTTGGGGGAAAAAGATTTGTACATTAGGAATCACTTTATACAAATCAAATTAAGATGTATTTTAATTTTAAGCCATTTTCACAAAAGGATGTGTAACCTATGATTGGGTATGTGTAGTATTAGTAAATACTGCCTACAGACTGATCTGTATATTTTTACTCATAAATACCTAACTAAGCCACTTCCCCAGGGGATGAACACCATCAAAAGCTGAAACATGGGAGAAATGCAATTGTTTAGAATTTAGTTTAGTATGGGCTGAGGAGCTTTGCAATCTCTTGAGAGAATAATCAAATAGGAATTCAGTAATCCCTTAGCTTTTAAGCTTGGAATATTCCAAGAAATTAATGGCTAGGAGAAAAAGAGTAAAATGCAGTTTTAAATGTTTATTTTGAATCTAAAGCTTACATAAAAATTCCTATTTTGAGAGCAATCAATAAATATATATTTAAATGCACATTTCGCAAAAATTACAAATAACATTCTCAACTTTCGATATTTGAGCCAAATGGATATTTGAACCAAAACCACTAACACATCCGATGTTGGACAGTGGTTCCTTTACAGACATTAGGAGAATGACAGGAACAGGTCATGACCCATTGTGTAGAGTTTTATAATCTTCCTTGCACTTTTTACTTTCACATTTCCAATGTTGGTGATGGGACAGGGGCATATGAATCTAGGGCAAAATTGAGAACCGATTCCTCTTGTTTACATAAAACTACCCAGCTTTTCCACAGAGTTAGGCAGGTTACCTTCACAATTGGTTATGCAGACAGATAGACAGATAGACAGACAGAATATTCAAAATATTCACATCTTTTTTTGTCACTTAATGATATTTAAAACAGCTTACAACTGATAAGGAATAACAGTGCTTAGGAGACTAAGGGTTATATAGCTAGCTTTGAAGGGTGTGTAATGGACAATAGTCCAAAACATAGAAAGGGATAAAAAGATAAAAAGATAAAAAGGTGGAGCTAGAACAAAATCTAAATTTATATTTAATGCAAATGTAATTTTCTTACACAAAAGTAATAATAGATCATCTGATTACTCCCCATGAATTTAATTGCTGTCGTGATATATATATACACACACACACACATACACATACAGAGGCACACATATGCATGCATGTGCATGCTCTCTTTCTCACACACACACTATAAGGGTTAATTGAATTCCTGCAATTATTTTATTTTATTTATTAACAAAATTTATGCAGCTACCCATCTCACTCATAGTGAAGGGGCGTTGTCTTATCTGAACGCCTTTTCTCAGCACGGAGATGGAGAATCCACCAATGGGTTTAGACTGTATTCCTGCCCAATCAGATCAAGTCAGCCAAAGTTGCCACGCCCGTCCTGGACCATAGAGATCCCAGTCTTGACGTGAGCATAGCCATTGACTGACAGCAAGACATTGTGGCTCACAAAAAATTAACTAACCCTAGGTCTTATAACCTACAAGGGTGGGAGTGGATTCTCCATCTCTGTGCTGAGAAAAGGCATTCAGGTAAGACAACGTCCCTTCTCCAGCACTGGAGATGGAGAATCTACCAATGGGACATACCAAAGCCTACTGTCCCTGACGGTGGGTAGTAGACTGGTCCGGTGTGGCACTTTGATGTAAAACTTGTTGGAGAACTCTCCTACCGAAAGAAGCCTCAGCCGAGGCAAATCAGTCAATTTTGTAGTGTTGTATAAATGGAGATGGCGAAGTCCATGTAGCCGCCCTGCAGATGTCCTCAATGGACACCTGGGTGGCCCATGCCGCAGAAGTGGCCACACTCCGTGTAGAGTGGGCCGTGGCCCCTCATGGAGCCGGCAATGACTCAGCTTGATATGCCTCAGCAATGCACTCCCTGATCCACCTGCCAATCGTGGAAGAGGAAACCTTCCACCCCCTGGAGGAAGAATGGAAAGATACAAAGAGGGCTTCAGATTTGCGGAATGTCGCTGTCCACGAAATATAGTACCTAAGTGCCCTGCGGACATCCAGGCTATGCCATTTGGGATGAAAGTAGGGTCGAGTCAAAGGACCACCCAATCCTGATGAAAAATACACAGATCATCCTTTGTAGAAAGTGCTGCCAATTCCGAAATACAGCATGCCGACGTGATGGCCACTAGGAATGCCACCTTGTGGGACAGGTAGTGGACATTGCACGTCCTCAGGGGCTCAAAGGGAAGCTTGGTAAGAGCCTTAAGGACCCTTGGTAGCTCCCATGAAGGGTACCTGTGTACCGTAGGAGGCCTGGTATTAGAAGCTTCTTTACAGAATGAGCGAATTAAGGGATGATGTCCCAAGGACCCCACCGAGTCACAGGCGAGGACCATGGAAAGAGCAGCCACCTGTCTGTGCAGTGTATTTGTGGCCAAGCCATTCTCCAGGCCCTGTAACAGATAGTCCAGAATATGGGGAACTGTGAGTTCCGAAAGTGATAAGTGACGACCAGAGCACCATGATTGGAAATTCTTCCATGTTGCCTCGTATATCCGGTTTGTGGAAGGACGACAGGAGGCCTGGATGACAGTAATGACCCCTGGTGAGCAGAGCTCCTGCATTAAGAGCGAGCGCTCAAGTGCCAGGTGGCTAACTGGAGCCATTGGGGATCCAGATGAAGGATGGCCCCTTGACTGAGAGAGACCCATTCCGGAGGAATCTGCCAAGGGTCTGCTAGGGAGAGATTCCTCAGATTGGCGAACCAATGCCTCCTTGGCCAATAAGGGGCCACTAGGAGTATCACCGCTTGCTCCCGAAGAAGCTTGCGGATTACCGCCGGGATAAGAGGTAGAGGAGGGAAAGCATAAAGTAGACCCTGAGGCCATGGGCTCTGAAGAGCATCCATCTGCTCCACCCCTGGAGACGGAAACCGGGAGAAAAACCGAGGCAGCTGAGTGTTGCTCAGTGACGCAAAGAGGTCCACAAGTGGAAGGCCGAAATGGTGACAGATCTCCCTGAAGAGTCTCGGATGAAGGTGCCACTCTGAGTGATCCATCGTGGCTCTGCTCAGAAGGTCGGCTTGAGTGTTCACCTCCCCTGAAATATGATCGGCCCTGATGGAGGCCAGATTGTGTTCTGCCCAAGAACCTAGTAACAGCGACTCGGTCAGTAAGGCCCGAGATTTGGTGCCCCCTTGGCGGTTCACATGAGCCTTGGCGGCCATGTTGTCCGTGAGGATCAGTACGTGACGCCCCTTAACCAGACTGTGGAAGTGACACAGGGCTAGATGTATAGCTCTTAGTTCTAGCCAATTTATGTTGTGGTGCAGGTCTGAGCGAGACCAGCGGCCCTGAGCCCACTGCGAACGCAGGTGTGCTCCCCAGCCGAATAGACTGGCCTCTGTAGTTATCACTATCTGATCTGGTTCGCTGAAACATAACCCTCTGAGCATGGCGGTTGATCACCATCACCTGAGAGAACATAACACCTGTGGTAGAAGACTTGTCCGTCATTGGGAGGCACTGAGGTTCTGTCTCTGAAATGGGAGCATGAACCACTGTAGTTCTCTGGAGTAAAGCCTGGACCAGGGGACGATTGCTATGGCCAAGATCATTTTGCCTAACAGTTGGGAAAGACTGACCAATGTTACTGACCGCCCCCCGTGTAATTTCAGGATGGAGTCTCTTATGCTGTTCCAGCGTTCCTGGAACAAGTAAACCCAGCATTCCACTGTGTCTATAATGGCCCCAAGGTGCAACAGTCTGGTTATGGGGACCATGTGACTTTTTGGAAAATTTATGAAGAACCCATGGTCTTGTAGTAGTGTTACCACCAGTTTGAGGTCCGCCTTTGCGGACTGGATGGACGATGACTTGATTAATATATCTTCCAAGTAACATTGCACTCTGACTGGTATCATTCGTAAGTGACCTGCCAGTACTGCCAGGATTTTGGTAAAGACCCTGGGAGCCGAAGAGAGGCCAAATGGGAATGCCCTGTATTGGAAATGGCACCCATTGTACGCAAACCTTAGAAACCGGCGGTGGGTGAGAGAGATGGGGATATGAAGATACACATCTGTAAGCTTGATAGACGTGAAGAAGTCCCCTTTCCTCATGCTTCCCAAGATGGAGCGGAGTGTTTGCATTTTGAATTTGTGGTAAGCCAGATGAAAATTCAGACCTTTGAGATCTAAAATGGCTCTCCATCCCCTGATGCCTTTGGAACAACAAAGAGGATAGAATAAAATCCCCGACCTCTCTGGTCCACCAGTACCGGTTCTATGGCCCATATGTTTAACAGATGTTGAACGGCCTCCCTCATTAGTCTCTTTTTTGTTCGGTTTCATGGGTAGGGGCAAGAGAGAAAATGAGCTGGAGGGTTGGAAATGAATTCTAGGAACAGACCATGACATACGATGTTTAGTACCCACGTGTCTGTGGTTATGGCCTCCCACTGGTGGGTGAAGAGGGCAAGTCTGTCCCCATGGGAGGACTTGCCAGAGAGTCACCTGGATCGGCAGAAAGGTCAGCCGTTCCCGTGAAAGGGCCGCTTGCCCTGAGATTGCTGTCTAGGCCTGGTTGTCTGTCTGTCAGGTTGTCTCTCCTGTCTGTCCTGTCTGGCCGGAAAGGAACGCATAGATTGGGAATAACTATACCTAGCTCCTGCATGAAATGACTGTCATCTTTGGTAATAATTTTGCCATCTGTCTGGTTTCTTAATGAGGTGATTAAGGACCTTGCGCTTATCCTTGTTCTCAGTTAAGTAAGGATTTAACGCGTCCCCAAACAACTTACCTCTTTGATATGGAGCAGCTGAAAGACACCATTTAGACTAGGCATCTGCCTGCCAGTGCTTCAGCCACAGCATCCGGCAACCAGTCATATTAGACACCATAGCTCTGGAAGAAAACCTGGCAGCCTGGAGGGTGGCATCTTACGCGTACTCAGTGGCAGCCACCAGTTTGCTAAGATCCTGATGTGTATGGATATCCTCTGCTGGTACACAGGCCTGAAGTTGCCTGAGCCAGCAGAGAGCAGATCTATTGAAAAAAGATGCTGAGGTGGCCGCCCTAACAATCCATGCAGCAGCCTGATGTGTTCTGCGATAAGTGAGTTCACACTTATGGTCCTCTGCTTTGAGGGCTTCAGAGACATCTCCGGGAATTGCAGTGGGAGATACAAGGGACTCAAATGGCTCATCCACTGCAGGCACTTCCAGTGCCTCCTCCAAATCCTTAGCCACATTATATAACTTTTTATCAGTATTACCTGGAAGAGGAACAGAGGCGGGACATGTCCATTGCTTCTTTATTGCAGTCAAGAATATGGAGGGACAAGGGATGCAGTGCTGAGCAGCCACCGGTTCGATAAAATTTGGATCTGCCTCCGATTCTGGGGAAACAGTGGTTGTAGATGTGGAAGGCTCAGGGCCTAGGTGGGCTGTGGATGTGACCTTGCGGAGCAAGGTGACAAAGAAAGAAGAATTGAAGAGACCACTGAATGAGGGGGCTTCTGGAGTAGGATCCTCCTCCTCAGACTTTGGAATCCCATGTTCGGTGTCATATGCCTGAAGGGATGAACCCTCAGAGCAGGTGGACCCAGATGGGGAAGATGGGACATAATAGGTCCGAGGGACCGAGTGGTGTGTAGTAGTAGGAGGGACAGACCCTGAACCAGAAGCTTGTGCCCTGGCATCAAGAGCATGGTCTACCGCTTGTGCTATCAATAAGGCGAGACGGTCCTCCGTAGGGAGGAGAACAGGCTCGTTTGGTCGTAGACCGGCCGCAGTAGGATTGAATGTTGCCTCTGGGATCCCGTAATGAGCTTGTGAGGTTGTGGGTTGGGAAACCAGAAGAATTCCACCACTCCCACTCTGCACTGGGTAATGAAATGACTCCCCCGTTGACCATATGCCCAGGGAGGAAGTTGGGGGACCTAATGGTAGTTCCAAGGCCAACCCCTCTGCTTGGGAGGTCTCTGTCCTGGCCCTCTTTTGTGCCTTGGAAAACTCTTTTTCCAGAGCCTGGTGTCTCCAGCTGGCCTGCTTTTCTGACCTCTTTAAAGCCTTGGTGATAGATTTGTCCTTGCTTTTAGGCGCAGGCTTATCTGCGCTCACCAGGCCAGGGGAAGTAGGGTTCATTGGAGTCAATGAAGATGGTAGAGTGCCCGCTCGTAAAGAAGCAGCTTGAACACTCCGGAAAAGGGAAGGCTGGAGCAGAACGAGTGAGCTCCCTATCTGGGAGAACTCCGCACCCCAATTTAAGAAAAATTCAAAATTTCTTCATCCCTCTGTTCACTGTCAAACAGCTGATCAGCGGATGCCATTTGGCGCACTGCGCGCCTGCAGCCTAAGAGGGACAATCACAGCTTCCAAAGTAAGCTAAGCAACCGGAAAGAAAAACGAGGGGCTTAAGTGGGGAGCGGAGCTGCAGCCACAGCTCCAAGAGTGAGTGGAACGTGAAAGTCTGAAAAAAAAGAAAAAACCCCCAGGCTTGTTAAAGATGATGACCTCCCCACCCCCCCCGAGCTTGCCACGAGGCAACGGAGCTGCAGCCGTAAGCTCCGACAACAATTAGGCGAACAAAATTCAGTTGGGGACTAACAGCCGTTCCTCCACAGAAGAACAAGTTAGGGGCTTTGGGGAGGTCTGTGTATCAGAGAGGAGAAAGGAAAGGCAAAGAGAGGAAGAAAAGGAAGGAGCCCCTTCCTTGGACCCTCAGTTATTCCCCCCCTCAAAACTGGAATCTTTTAAATTGAAAAATTTAGAGTGTTCCTGAATGGAATCAAATTATTAATATAGAGCCAATCTTTGTGCTGAATACAGCACTGCTCAACTACTGGATCTGGAAAATCCACCAATGGAGACTGTACCTGCCTAAAAGCCAAACTTGCATGTCTGTCCTGGGCGAGATCAAGTCAAGACTGGGATCTCTATGGTCCAGGATGGGAGTGGCAACTTTGACTGACTTGATCTGATTGGGTAGGAATACAGTCTAAACCCATTGGTGGATTCTCCATCTCCAGCGCTGGAGAATCCAGGTGGCTTATAAAAGTAAAAGCCCAATACAAAAGCCAAAGAACCCCTGGTGACAACAATCAAACCAACTACTTGATGGGTGCCACACCACCCTGGGTCCTCAGGCCCACTGGTAAAACCATGTTTTCAGAGTCTTTCAAAAGAATGTCAGTATGGGGTTCCAATCTTATTTCAACAGAAATTATCTTCCACTCAAAGGGAGCTGCCATGAAGAAGGATCTTCTTCTAGGTAGATGGATCTAGATGGATCTTCTTAGGAAAGGGGATCTGTAACATCCCGATTCTCCACTATCATCGGTCAGGGAGAATTATGTTTTATTTGGCCAAACAATAACCATTATGTTCCTGGGAGTTATCAGAAGAATCTCCCATGGCTTTTGGTTTCTAGTTAATAGCAGAGGGAAAATGATTAATTTCCTTCAATTCTGAAGTCTCTACACTAGAGCAGAATTTGCTTTCAAACAAAAAGAACTAACCATATATTAAATAGAAATTAAAGATTTCACAGGAATCTCCATCACCAACATAGGAACACCTAAAACATAGAACTCCATCAGCAGGATCTATCAAAACACTAGGTAATAGTTTACGCTACTAATAAAAAGTAGACAAATCCATTTTAATGATGTAAATGTGTTTCCCCCCTTTTTCTTTTGTAGAATTCAGAACTGCTCTGCCAAGCATTCGGTATTCCCATGTAAATCTTTGCTTGATCTTCCTTCATATCAGAATGATGCTTGTGGAGGTTTCAGCTGCTCTATTTTAATTGCAACTAGACCTAACAGTATCTCCTCTTGCATAAAGAGGGTTCAGGTTTAGGATTGCTAAGCACATTTAGAAAATTGAGAGCATGTTCTACTAACAGCACTTAGACTTATATACTGCTTCACAGTACTTTAAAGCCCTCTCTAAGCAGTTTACAGAGTCAGCCTATTGCCCCCAATAATCTGAGTCCTCATTTTACTGACCTTGGAAGGATGGAAGGCTGAGTCAACCTTGAGCCGCTCAAGGAGTGAGCAGTAAGTTAGCCTGCAGTACTGCATTATAACCATTGCACCACCAGAGCTCTGGATCGTTCAACATAGGTGGGCTTGCCTTTTCCCATACTGATTGTCCTGAGGGAGATAGCAAGTCACAAATCATTCGTCTAATGAAAGATGGCTACTTTTACCATCTCTGCTTGTCCACAGGATGTCCCCTATTACCCAGGAAATCATTTCTCTTTTTTGTTTTTCTGGCCAGATGGGCATACTTCCAAGCAAACTACTGGCCTGCAGCCATTCACTATTTCTATGGATGATTAAGTGACCTAGTCAACCACAACAACCTTTAAAAATAATACTCATTAATTTAGTAAAAAAAAATCAGATGGCATTGGAAATCAAATGTGTATTGTTCCCTATGTCTATATGCCATATGTTGGATATATGCTTCATGTGCAATTCAGTGATCAGAAACTGCCCATTATCAGCACATTATTTTGGACTTTGCTAAGGGATACTATTGCAATACTAACACTGGAAGGGCACATTTCTCTGCAACTATCTCATTTTTATTTTTATTTTGCTGCTGCTGCACAAAGAACATCTGTCTCCTTTCCTTCCTTTCTTCCATACTCCTACTGACAGAACTTTTGCATGCAGTAGTGTCAGTAAAACATCTTTGTTCCCAGACTGCCAGATAAATAAAAGAAATTACAAACCTCAGCCATAGATCCTTTCTAAAGTTTAAAGGGAGAGTGTGGCAGTACAACCAAAGAGGTCAAAAGATTAAATATAATCAAAAAACACAGGGAATAGAAGGAAAGCAGATGCAGAAATGTGAAATCTCGAGCAGAACATGTGACATCCCTAACCTTAGAGATATAGGGCATCTGTGCCTTCAAAAGGTAATTCACTCTTTCTTTCTTTCTTTTTTTTTTTTTTTTTTTTTTTGTCGACTTGTGACAGAGCCAAGCATTGCCAAACAGCCCACTTAAAAGGGAATCAGGAATACTGAGCTTAGCTCCTGGAACTGTCTTGCAACGTTGTAAATAATTCTGTCCATGGTGCTGCAGAGCTGGTCTTTAGCATCTTCTCGGCTTCGTTTATAGTACAATCCTTCTCAATTTGACAGCCCCCTTCTTGTTTTGGAATTCAGTTTCCACTAAAAGTCACCAAGTGTGTTTCTATGACTAAGAAGAGAGATGAATCTGGGATTCTCCAAATCTAGCCAACACCTTAATCATTTTCCTGATTCTGTATGAATTCAGCCATTGTAGTGTACAAATAAAAGTTTGTGTCTTAGCCATACATGTAAATCTAGCCAACCCTAGACAACTGGGCAACCTATATATTGATGCTATCCCAGAGAGGTAGGAGCAGTAACAGAGAAGGCCAGTTTTCCACAATATGAAACTATGTAACTGATATGATCATGGTAGATTGGTAAAAAGTATTGAAAATAGGTGTACCGTCAAATAATCAAGCTTTAGGCTATGAAATACTGTAAAGTACTGTACTATAAACAACCAGCATCTTGAATTGTACTCACAAGCCAACTGGTAATTGGTGAAGCTCATATAACAGTGATCACCTATGAATGTAACAAGAAGTGCACATCACTGGTTGGGCTGCTGCCTTTTGGACCATCAGTAGCTTCTGGATGGTCTTCAGGGAGAGCACATTGAAACACTCCAATTATGAGGTGATTAGGGTGAGTGAACATCTGAGGGGCTTCTCAGTTGAAGAGAGAGTGCAATGATCACACAAGATACACCTATTGCTCCCTGCTTCGGATTCAGCATACGGATCACACTTAGCTGTAACTCTAACCTTCATGCATCTATTTTAAATGATTCCCTCCCTACCTTTAATATTAAAAAAGGCTGTCAGCTCTTCCCTTCCCCCCATGTCACTACATCATCACTGTATATCTTGTGGTAAAATGAAACATTAAATAAATTTCCACTGCAATTATAGAGTGGTAGCTCCCTCTTATCTACAGCAGCTCATCTTCAAACAGGACTCTTCCTTTGTCAGTTCTGCTAGGTTTTATTTATTTATTTTTCAGTATAAAGAGGCTATCTGAACAAGCCCAAAACCAGTGGTTAAAAAAACAATAACCTCACTTACTACCATCCATCAAAGGAAGCCAAGCCTCCTTGAGGCCTTAATTAAAGCAGATGTTCTTAACAGCTTTAAGATCTTTGATTTTGAATATCAGAGACTTGAATGACTTATGAGAAGCTGACTTGCAGGGTGAAATTAATAAATACATCTTTGCCAGCATCATGACTCAAGCTTTGCAATAAGTCAGTCACATAAGGGTAATGCTGTTGAAAGCTGAATGGCCTTCCAAAAGAGACATTGTTTGAATGGTGACATTTTCTACTATTTTTAGCACACCGTTCCACAAATATTGTTCCATTGACCTTAAAGAAAGCCTCAGTCTTCCTACCTATAACAGAGGCATAAGTAAGAAACTATTAATTTTCACCTGGGAAATATGGTCCACATTTGAATCTGAATTTGGTACACACCTGTAAGTGTGTAAGTTTGTCTAAGAAGCAATGGATGGAAACTAACCAAAGAGAGAAGCAACCTGGAATTAAGGAGAAACTTCCTGACAGTTAGAACAATTAACCAGTGGAACAACCTGCCTCCAGAAGTGGTGAATGCTCCAACACTGGAGGTTTTTAAGAAGAAACTGGACAGCCATTTGTCCAAAATGGTATAGGGTTACCTGCCTGAGTAGGGGGTTGGACTTGATGACCTTATTATTATTATTATTATCATTCATCGCACAGTCAGCCAGATGTTCAGACTGGATTTGGCATTTTGTCTACCTATCGAGTCCTTACCCAGGACCTGGGATAGGCAGATGTGGATGTTTGATGGTATTACAGGTATCGTCGCAGGATGGAAGCAGTTCCTAATAAGGCCGCCTTTTGCAATTGACTACTAGCAAATTTGTCAATGCCAATGGTGTTCAAGTGGTGCTCCAGTTGTTTTGGGATTGCGCCCAAGGATCCTACGACTATTGGTACTACCCTTGCTTGCTTTTGCCACAGTCTTTCTATTTCTATTTGTAGGTCTTTGTATTTTGTTATCTTCTCCAGTTCTTTCTCTTCTATTCTGCTATCTCCAGGCACTGCCACGTCCACTATCCAGACTTTTTTGTCTTTCTTATCGACAATTGTTAAGTCTGGGGTGTTATGTTGCAGGTGCTTGTCTGTTTGAATTCTGAAGTCCCAGAGCAGTTTAATTTTATCATTTTCTATGACTTTCTCTATTTTATGATCCCACCAGTTTTTGCTTACAGGCAAATGATATTTTTTGCAGATCTTCCAATGCACCATTGTTGCTACTTTGGCACCAGACTTTCTGCTGCATTTATATGTATTAATAATAGTTAAAAGAAATACCAGAATACTTCTTTTATGTTCACAGAACATCTCTTGGGGAAAAATGCAGAACAGAAAATACTATTTATGCAAAATAGTAACAAGTTGGTGGGAAAAATAAATTAGTTCTCATTCCTCTCTCTCTCTCTCTCTCTCTCTCTCTCTCTCTCTCTCTCTCTCTCTCTCTCTCCATCCCTCCTCTCCCTCTCCCTCTCCCTCCCTGTCTCTTCCTCTTGTAAAGGTTCCCAGCAATGCAATTCATTTAAAGTACCCCTCCAGATTTTACATACACCCCAATAACTGATGATCTCTCAATGTTCTTGAGGTCCAAAAAACACATCTAGTGGTAGTTCAAGTTTTGAACTGAAATCACAAATTTAATGAATGCCTTTAGGCCTTTCCCTGTTCGTTGGAACTCCCTATCATTCATGGAGCCATGGTGGCATAGTGGTTAGAATATGGTATTGCAGGCAAACTCTGCCCAAAATCTGGAGTTCAATCCTGACCAGCTCAAAGTTGACTTAGCCTTCCATGCTTTCAAAGTTGATAAAATGAGGACCTAGATTATTGGAGGGAATATGCTGATATTTTAAATGGCTCAGAGACTGTGGAGCACTATATAAGTCTAAGTGCTCTTGTCTTGCTATTCATACCAATCTACCTCACATACATGCATTTTTTAAAAAAGTAACTAAATAAAGAAAAAAGAGCATATGGAATAAGATACTGAGTGACTTTTCTGGGTGAAAATATCCGGAGAAGCTTTTTATCAAGTTCATAATCCAATAAATAATTTTGAAGTATCAACAAATATGTTTCTTCCTGTCACTCAGCTGTCTCCTCCAAAGACCGGGGAAACATCAGTGTCAGAAATATCTTTATTTAGAGTTACAATTTATTATGAAAGCTCAAAAAAATTCTTAAAAAGGTAGCCTGGCCATATGTTATTATATATAACTTAGGGGGGGGGGGTCCCTTGGCAATTGGGTTGTAAAAATCCAGCTGGCTGTCAAATAGTAGCAAAATGTGAAGACTGTTGTATGATTATTTACTGACACCTAGCAATCATCTGGATGTTTACAGCCCATATAGGATACACCTAATTAAATGAGATGAGATGAGACTTGTTAAAGCTCAATGATTGTCTTTGGTGGGTCTTTTTTTTTTTTAGCCCAAAATATTTAAAAAAGTTCCTTGATTTATGGTGTCACATAATACAATGAACCAAAACTAACCACTTTTTAATATACATCTGGAAGATGAGAATTGGAAAACCAATTTCTCCACCTCCTAATCAAGATGCAACATCCCCCAAACTGAAGAGGGCTACTTGATCTCTTAATTTATTCTGTTCAAAAATGTAAGTAAACATAACTTTTCATAGTAAACATAACTATGAATGGAGGAGCAGAACTGAGGTGAAGAAAATCAGATAGCAGTAAGCTGCCAACTTGATGTAGAAAAAAAAGATATCACATTTTATTAATAGGTTTCTTAAAATTTATGGGACTATAGCCAAGTAAACAATCAAGAATCAATACAAGAAATGCTTTAAACCAAGAACTGTATCATCCTGTAGGAAGTGGAAAAGACTTAGCCCAGCCAACAGGCAAGGAATATTGGCAACCATATCTTCTTGAATAGTATATATTTTCAGAATAATAAAAAAAAAATATCACATGAAGGCTTTGCACATGTTCTCACGTTGCATTGGGTTCTGGAACTGATCCAATATTATTTGAACACATTTGTTTGACACATTATCTCCTGTACCATGAAGATATAAAATATAATTTAAATCAGTTTGACAAAATTAGATTACTAGGCAGTTTGTATTGATTAGCAGATAACTGGTTATCTGCCCAAAGAATGCATCTCCATGGCTTTCTATAGTAGACTTGTAAGAGTCTATTGCAGTGGTTCTCAACCTTTCTAATGCCGCGACCCCATAATACAGTTCCCCATGTTGTGGTGACCCCCAACACTTATACATCACCAGGTGCCAGGGGCATGGCCAAAGAAAAGGGGGAAAAAATGGTGGACAGCCTTGTTTGGCGACCCCCGTGAAATGGTCATTCGACCCCAAATGGGGTCCCGACCCACAGGTTGAGAACCACTGGTCTATTGAGTCTTTTTTTTTTTTCAAAGATAATTTTTATTAAATTTTCAAAATTTTACAAAAACAAAAACAAAACAATCTCCCCCCCCACCTCCCCAACCCTCCCATTCTCACCCCCGATCTTCCCAGAGCTGAATATAGGCTTAGTTAAAATTTGACCAAAAAATCTTAAGAAACAAATATAAACCATAAATGAGTCTAACTTTAGATAAAAATCTAAATACATTAATTAGAAAAATTATAAAATAATTAACAATAGTATATATATTAAAAAAAAACAAAAAATAAATGTTTAACAAGGAAAAGAATAGAGGAAGAGAAAAAATATAAATTATTAAAAAACTAAATAATATTTTTTTATATCCAACTTATGTTGTATAAAATCTATCCATTTTTTCCATACCGCAACATACTTCTCTTGCGATTGATCCTGGTCTATTGAGTTTTGTTATGTTCTTATGCAAGAATGGTACATTTATTATGTTATATTTTAAAAGATCTCAAAGTGCACTGCTGAATGGTGTTCTTAGCAAAACATGCAAGTTAGTATTCTGCTTACATCATTCCTAATTTAGAAAAATGGGTGGTGGTGGTGGTGGTGGTGGTGGTGGTGGTGGTGGTGGTGGTGGTGAGGAATTAAAAACATGGTGAAAATGCACTGCTCCATAATTACGTGGAGGCAATCATATTCACCAAGTTTAAATCAGTGTGCTTGAAAAGTGCTCCATATTGAAAAGTACTTTAGAATTGTAAAATTGGAAAGAACCTTTTAAGCCATTAGTGCAGCCCCCTGTTAAAAATGGACTTGCTGCACAGGAAGAGGGGAGGCAGGAAAGAATCAGGATGAAATCACCACTAGGAAGAGAAAAAAATAATCTTCCCCTATGTATTGTATATATCCATCCTTTAAACTCTATCTTGAAATAATAAGTCAGTGAAGAGAATACATTTCCAGTTATTGCACCACAACATAGTTTCTGAACTGAAAACATCAAGCTGGAGAGAAAAAAAAGGAGGGAGGAAAGGAAGAGGGAAAGGAAAAAAATGAATGTTGCATCCATATTTGGTGTTGCAACAGATCTCCAAAAGCTTTTTACCAGAGTAAAAGCATCCTTGGAAGGATGGGAGAGATGTTTATAAGGGTCAAATTGTTCACTGTGAAAAACAGGATTCTAGGCTCATTTAAATAGGCTCTATTGAAGTCTTCTTGCACAAAATGGAATTGGATCATCCACTATCACTTGACAAAGAACTGGCTTCCTTTCAGTAGAAATTCCAAGGCATACTCAAGAGAAACTTTCTTAACTGAAAACATCTCATGATTTTGCAGTTTTCTACCATTTACTTGGAAGTAAATTGCCAATTATACCAAAGTAAATTGCATTATACCAAAAAGCACAAGAAGGAAAAGTGGACGAACTTCATGATTACATTTTAAAAGTTTAATTTTACAAAGATGAGTTCATATTTGCAACAATATATCTCACTTGGTTCCTAAAATAATGATTTTCTGGATTAGTGCAACATCCTGAACTCTAAACTATCCAAACAGGCTAAGGTCACATAAAACTATGTGAAAGGGGAAATGGTTAAAGCTAACTAAGCGTAGTCAAGAAATGGTCAAATCAATGGATGGCTGTTGCAATGAAAGATCATCAACATTCTGCAATTGCCTTGCAGAAGGAATTTCAAGGAGGTCTTTAAGTAGAGCCCAAGTTCATTCTGAAAATACACATATTTTAATTGCTCCAATTTTCTTCCTGCAGAAATACTGCAGCTTCAAGGAGAGTGTTACATCATTAGAATATAAATGACAGATGTGAGAATTTGCCTGAATTGCAGTCAGCTGATGACTGTGGCATGTTACCTGTTTCCCTCACCAGCTTCAACAGTATCAACTACTACATCAGCAGACTGCAAAGATAAGATAATCAAAATGAGTGTCAATCATTAGTTACATCCTTTCTAGTAATGTCCTCTTGCAGAATTATTTTGTTTTTCATATTTGTATCATTTTTTTTCTCCTGAATTCAGGGAGTTATCATGGAGGACCATAGAATTACAATATATCTCAGTTTCTGATGGTTCAGATGCAATGTATTTGTTTGTTAGTTGCATCCCACATTTTTTCCAGGTCAGCCCTTCATTTTTATTCCAACAACAATCTAGTGAGGTAGGTTGGTTAACAGAGAATGATTATGAGGAATGACTATGAGGACCCAGATTGTTGGGGGCAATGTATAATATATATATATATATATATATATATATATATATATATATATATATATATATATATACACATACATACATTGCTTACTGGTGTACACCGCTTAGAGAGTGCTTGCACTTAAAGCGGTATATAAGTCTCATAAATAAATAAATAAATAAAATCCCAAATTCACCCAGTGAACGTACATGACTGAGGATGCTGTTGACTCTGGATCTAGCCCAGCATTGAAACCATGATTCCAGACTATCTCTCTGTGTAGACTTCTTGGTGAATTAATTTGTACAAAACACTTTTGGAAACTGTCCATCTTCACTGGAAGGAAGACATAAGAAGTATAACATTAGACAAAGCTAGTTTGGGAACCATAATGAAACAGAATAGGAGACACCTGCCAGATTCATATCTCCCAAGCCTCCCCAAATTTGGCTCTATGCACTTAACAAAAATGTTATCTCTTGAACTGAGTAAGAAATAAAACACTCAAAAGCCATTTATCTAAAGAAAGATGTACTTTAGTTTTCTAGTACCTATAAAAAAACTCCAAAACAATAAATTGCTTTCATGTGTTCCAACAAATTTTAAGGTAAGGCTTCTTCAAATTGAGCTTAACATCTGGCAACTACAAAGAAACATCTACGTTGTTGTTCTCTTGCAACAATTAGAAATGGGTGACTGTTGTTTTCTTCTAGTTTTTTTTTAAAAAAAATCCAAACTGGTGCTCTCCCAACTAACCAGATCTAACTTTCTTTAGCTTTTCAATATCTACCAATATAGGAAATCATGGAAAATATGGCAGTGCTATAACTGAAAAATAAAAGTTTAAATATTGTTAAGTAATTTCCCCAGTATTCTCATGTATTAATAGAGTGTGAGCTAAAGATTAAAAGGATAGTAAAAGTGAGAGTTGTCCCAGGTCAGCCTTGGGAGTAATGCTAGAGAGCTGTTGAAACCCAAAGTAACGTATGTTGTAACAAATCCTCTTCTGAAATAAGGAAAAAGGTTCCTAAAATACTGCATTACCTTCAGAAACCTTCAGCAAGCTATACAGTAACAAAACCCATCAGGGTATCCCATTCTGAAAAGTCTCACTTAAGACTTTTAAGGTTTAAAGTTTTTCTCCCTTCATTCCAAGGTTCCTTAGTGTTACTGAAGCATTTTCAATTATTATGCTAGTGGAAGAATTCTGATATCTGACGTCCATGTATTTAGAGGATACCCAAATTGGAAAAGACAGTTATGAACCCTCCAACTGTGTTCTGAGACATGTTAAGCTATACAGTGATTTAATTGCAGCTTAATCAAAATTTATTGTTTAGTATCAAGACATGCACACTGGTTGGCCAGCCTTTGAATATCACAAAGGGGCAATGTTGCCCAAGAGGGTGGACCCAATCAGAAAAATCATTTTCTTAAGAACAAGAGTTCTTTACTGGCAATTTAGGTCTTGGACAAGCTATTCAGATGCTAGAATGTGTCTATATCTACAAAACTCAGAATATGACAAGTAATGGCTTCCCTTGTGACACTCTATCTAAGCACTTTGTTTTATGGTCTCTAAGATTTGAAAAGGAAATGTTTAATTGCAGCATATTTTTATTCAAAAAAAAAAAAGCACAAACAAGAGACCCTATGCCATTTCAGACAAATGATTGTCCAGTCTCTTCTTAAAAGCTTCCAATGATGGAGCATACACAATTTCTGAAGGCAAACTGTTCTATTCAGTTGCTTATTTATTTATTTATTTATTTATTTATTTATTTATTTATTTATTTATGAGACTTATATACCGCTTTTTTTAAATGCAAGCACTCTCTAAGCGGTGTACACCAGTAAGCAATGTATATATATATTTACATTGCCCCCAACAATCTGGGTCCTCATTTTACCTACCCCAGAAGGATGGAAGGCTGAGTCAATCTTGAGTTGGTGAGATTTGAACCACTGACCTGCTGAACACAGTCAGCTAAAGTGGCCTGCAGTACTGCACTCTAACTGCTGCGCCACCTACTGGTTAATTGTTCTTACCAATAGGAAAATTCTCCTTAATTCTAGGTTGTTTCTCTCCTTCATTAGTTTACATGCATTACAGCAGGGGTGTCAAACTGCCGGCCCACAGGCTGGATGCGTCATGTGGAAGCCACGCCACCCCATTGCCGGCAATGGCAAAATCGGCCCGATACGTTGCACAATGTCACATGATATTGTGAGTTTGACATGCCTGCCTTACAGTATTTCTTGTCTTGTCTTTTAGTGCTTTGAAAAATAGGTTGACTCCCCTCTTCTTTGTGGT
Organism: Crotalus tigris; assembly: GCF_016545835.1. Taxonomy (NCBI): domain Eukaryota; kingdom Metazoa; phylum Chordata; class Lepidosauria; order Squamata; family Viperidae; genus Crotalus; species Crotalus tigris. The sequence continues at coordinate 569,227 of NW_024098259.1, read as the reverse complement.
ATCCCCTCAAATATTGGAATACTGCTATGATGTCACCCCTAGTCCTTCTTTTCACTAAACTAGACATGCCTAATTTCTGCAACTGTTCTTCATAGGTTTTAGTCTCCAGATCCCTAATCATCATTTCTCTTCTCTGAACTATTAATAATAATAATAGTAAAGTTGGAAGGGACCTTGGAGGTCATCTAGTCCAACCCCTGCTCAGGCAGGAAACCCTATACCATTTCAGACAAATGGCTGTCCAGTCTCTTCTTAAAAACTTCCAGTGTTGGAGCAGTCACCGCTTCTGGAGCAGGTTGTTCCACTGGTTAATTGTTCTAACTGTCAGGAAGTTTCTCCTTAGTTCTAGGTTGCTTCTCTCTTTGCTTAATTTCCACCCGTTGCTTCCTGTCCTGCCTTCAGGCACCTTGGAAAATAGCTTGACTCCCTCTTCTTTGTGGCAGCCCCTGAGATATTGGAACACTGCTATCATGTCCCTCCTCGTCCTTCTCTTCATTAAACTAGACATACCCACTCTTTTCAGTATCTCAACATCTTTTTTATAAGTATCTACACATGTATCAGCATACATTTATCTTCATACCTGTGTTTCCCTGAAAATAAAACTGGGACTTATTATTTTTTTTTTGTCTCCAAAAGAGGCACCGGGTCTTATTTTCGGGGGATGTCTTATTCACCTCCAGCACCAAAGCCCCACCCAGCAGGTCCACCTCTTCATTCTGCAGCTGTATTCTGGCCTGCATTTTGCAGTCAGACCTTTCTGGAAGGCCTATGCAACTGATTGCCAAGCTATGGATTCAATCCATAGCTCGGTTCTTGGCTGCACAAGCCTTCTATAAAAGCCTGTGACTGAGAAATGCAGGCCTGGCTGCAGAGGATGCTTCAGAAGAAGTGGGCTGGCAAGGAGAGGCCTGGCTTCAAGGTAAGTGGGTATGGGGCACGAGGGGTAGCTGCACCCCCCACTCCTACCCTAGCTTGATTTTTAGGTTTGTGCATTGCCCCAAAACTAGGGCTTATATTTGGGGTAGGTCTTAATTTTGGGGAAAGACGGTAGTACTCTCTACCCTTCTTCAATTTTATCTATTTTTCAGATTTGTGATAAATTATGACATACTGTTTCATACAAACCCTCATACACAATCCTCTTTCTTTCCACAGCAGAGTTTCAAAGAGGATTTAGGAACTTGCTTGACCCAGCCTATTGTAGTTTATTCAAACCACCATGGTATAGTCAGCCTATATTTAACACATTCTGTGTTCCAAACTTGTCCATTTGCTGAGCCTGTTACGGATTTAAAATTCTGTAGCCTACTGACTTAACAATGGACACAGCATTTATTCATAAAGATGGAATACAGGACATCTACCTTTTTGTTCACCTATCTGTCAAATAAAGAAAGGGCCTTTGTTTTTTTTATTCCAAGCAAAAACATCTCTTACATCTCCCATCAGTAGTGGAGAAGCTGAAGAGTGTAGCAAATGAGATCATAATGCTCTGCTGAGGCATTTATTTTCCCTGAAAACCACCATCCTAGAGTGGACCTGACAACCTTTTCCAGTAACATTTGAGGACAAATCAAGGGCAGATTTTTAAAAACTAAAGATATTTCAAGTTGTTAAGAACATCTCCATTTCCTTCCCTCTTAAGGTACAGTGGGGAAAGGAGCAGAAAAAGCACTTTGAAATGTAAAATATCTACATAGTTGTCACTTTGGTATACAAAATATATTTTCAAAGCAACAAGCAATTACCATTTGAAACAAAAAAATAATAATAATAGAAACCTCTGAGTTATTAAAACACATATCAAAGCTTGATAGAAAATTCTAAATTAAAAAAGAAAAGACAAAGGGCACAAAATCTTGACCTAGCAGAACAAAACAAAGGAGGTAGATAAATTATGGGTTTCTTATGCAGAATATATAGTTATTACAATTTAGGAAATCCATGAAAATGTACCTATAAATCCTTCCTGAATCTATTAAAAATCAGTCTGAAATATGAGTAAGTTGAAATGTGAGAAGTTTTAATGTTTGTTTTTTAATGATCCTGTAATCCTTTGCTTTGGAGTGGATTCAGGGTGACTGAATGGAACTGAGCGTTTATTGGCCAGATGTTCTTCCTGATGTCTATGCGGAGTTTGCAGCAGATATTTTCTCTCTGCACCCTGATAGAGAAATATCTGTAGCCAGTGGTGGGATTCAAATATGTGAACAGCCAATTCTTTGTGTGGGTGTCGCTTCCGGAAGTCCATTCTGGGCCCAGGCAACCAAAAATTAGCTACAGGTTCTGCTGAAGTAGTCTGAACCGGCTGAATCCCACCACTGTCTGTAGCTGCCTAGGATTGAATTCTCAACCTTCCAACTGGGAGGCGAGCATTTTCACTTATAAGCCACCATGCTGCTCAGGAGTTTTAATGTTATTTAACCTCAGGAAATTCTATCTACATTCTGTCTAAGAATCCATATTAACTTGATGGCTCATCATCAATCAATAATTTTATTGCAAGAGATTGGATTATATGTCCTCAGGTCTCCATGAAAATCTTACTGTACATATATAATAAATATTCCATGCAGCTTTGGACAGTACCACCTCCACCACTACATTATCCTTTACCTGAAAAATGGGCATGATTGTACTGATCTACACTTCCAAGTCATTTTAACATTACATGAAGCATTTTGTACGCTAACATTGCTATTTATTACTAAAAAATACCCTTATCCTTCTATTTATTTATTTTGCCTTCTAGTTATTGTTGACTCCAGCTGATTACCTGGACAAGTCTCTGCAGCTTTCTTAGTTTGCCATTGCTTCCTAGGGCAGAGAGAGAGTGACTGGTCCAAGGTCACCCAGCTGACTTCATGCTTAATGCTGCACTAGAACTCACATCTCCCAGTTTCTAACTGGTGCTTTAAGCACTACACCAAATTGGCTCTTTGGTTCTTCTATGATCTGCATCATTAGAATTAGATGGATACTATAGTCACACAACACCATAAAATTGTCCCATCAAATTCCTACTCCTTGCAGCTGTGCATAGATGCTTGAAAATCCATACAGATGACAGCAGGAAAGATCTGAACTGGATTTCAAGGAAGAAAGAATTTGTTCCCATCCCACAACCAATAGATATAATAAACATTATATACAAAATATATAAAAATCCAGGGTTGTCTATGTTTTAAAAAAGCCAATTTGTACAATCTATAGAAGTAATGGAATTCAGGCTCTGGTACAGGATCAGTTCTTTTCTCAGCTTTATCTTGATCAATATTGAACCATGTTGGCTTTTTCAGTATTGTGGATTATGTATAATATAGTTATCTGAAAACAGGGAGTCAATATTTATTTAAAAATTCAATATTTTATTGCAGTACAGTATGGGAAGAAGAAATTTGAAGATGACTTCTTAGACTACCTGCCAGTTACTTATTCTGGAAACAGTATATCTCCATTTACACCTACTTATATTGAAAAATAGTTTCCTTCATAATAATCATGTATCTGTCTGTCTATCTATCTATCAGGTAGTGTGTGTGTGTGTGTGTGTGTGTGTGTGTGTGTGAGCGCGCGCGCGCGCGCACGCGCGCTTTTACTATATATATATATCCCTAACCCTATCCTGATTCGAAATGACTCTGAAAGGCTTAAACTTGAAACAAAAATAAGAAATCCATACAATAAAGAAGAAAGAAGTAGATATGTCCAGAAAAATGAAAAATACGGTTACCAAAAAGTTCTAACACATAATTTAGTAACAGATATTCTATTATTATTTAAAACTATGTTCCAGCCTCTTAATACAATATTATAGCCTCCAAATAGTATTATTAGTAATGTTAATAATGTAATCCTTTTTAAAAGATGCAAATTACTAGAAATAGCAGTTCACCTTAGTTAATAATAGTAACAATCCATGCAATTTGAAAGATGTATCTGCTCAGTCTAAACATAGACCAGCATTCCTAATTCAAACCAGCAGCCATTCTCTGGGATTTGAAGAACATTTTTTTCTGTATTTCCTTGCAAGCTATTCATGAAAAACACACATATTGCTTCTGAACTTCCTTTAGTAAGAGAAAAATGATAGCAAAGGAATTTGGTTTACTGGTTTAGGCACAAGCCTGGAAACCAGGAGGCTGTGAGTTTTAATCTCACCTTAGGCACGAAAGCTGGCTGGATGACTTTGGACCAATTACCAGGAGACTATGAGTTCTAGTCCCATTTTAGGCATGAAAAGTCAGATCATTGATTTGGGGCCAGTCACTCCCTCTCAGCATAACTTAACTCAGAGGGTTGCTTTTTTGGGAAAAAGAGGAGGAGGAGGAGGAGGAGGAGGAGGAGGAGGAGGAGGAGGAGGAGGAGGAGGAGGAGGAGGAGGAGGAAGTAGTAGTATTAGGTATGCTTGCCACCTTGCATTATTTACAAAAATAAATAAAATATTTTAGGGGGAGCCCCCTACCTTGAGAGCAGGGTTTGTGTTCCACATGCAGTTAAACCCCAGATTCAATCATCAGGACTATCTCCAGTTAAAGTGATCAGATAAGAATTGCTAACAAGAAAGACCTTTTCCTAGAGACCCTCTACTGTATATCGAGAGACATTCAGGTGCTAAAGAAACAGATAAACTCAGAAAATATAACAAATATGTTATATATGTTCTGTTCCTTTATGGCACCAACAATTAGCACAGTGTAAAACTAGTTCCCTTCCATGCTCTCCATACAAGATTTGCTGAATCTGAAGGCTATTATAACCTGGACCAGCTACTTCCAACTAAGGAGATGCCAAAGGGCCTGATGACATTCAATGGGTCTTTATATATGGTCTCGTATACTGCCCCCCCACACACACACTTTCTCAAAAAGTGTTATCATATTTTCTTAGACTGGTTGTATCTGTTGACAGTTCAGGGAAATTAAGCGCAATGGGTGTTTAGCTAAGCCTGCTGATCCGACTCCCCTCTTTGCTCACTTCATGGAATAAATGGAAAACCTATTTAAATGCAGGTCATCTGAGGGCAGAGATTAGAAGATCCTTGTCAGAGGTGGTTATCTGCTTCTTCATCAACAGGCTTGCTGTATGTATGTATGGAGGAATTAAGATGTGAATTGATTTCTCAAGGCGGTCTTTACACTGTCAGGATGACACTTGCCAGCTCTCCTTAGCAAAAAACGACAAAAGACACTGACCTCAGGAGCTTAGTTTAGGAATAAACTGGTAGCCTTATCAAAGATGTTCCAATCCCAAAGACCGGTAAACTGTCGAAGTATGTGATGATGCTAGAATTATGATATGCTTCCCACTCCTCCCAGCACTGCATGAAGAAACTTCTGACTCTGAGCTGGATCATAAATGAAAAACTAAAAGGGTCAGTTGCTGTGAGCAATTGGAGATGGGCTGTTTGATGTACTGAAAAGACAGGAAATAGGGCAGTATGACATTTTGCATTGATTGGAGCAAAAACCGCACATGCATTTCACACAAGGCTGGCTCTCTGCTGTTCCTAGATCTCAACAACTTGCATTACTGAATGTGAACCACAGGGAGCCAGATGTCCAAGGGAGGAAGCTCACAGGCAGGACATGAAGGTGATGGCTTGTCAGCAGTTGGTCCTGTGCTATATTATGTCTCATCAGTTTTATCAAACAGGATGGCTTCGTATTCAAAAACATGCATTTATTTCCTAAGCAGTGCTCTGCTTGTCTTCCAAAGCTGAAGGCATCATACATACCACTCTCACTTCCAATTTTCCTATAAGTATGTAGGATAGATTGACCAGGGAAAATGACTAGTCTGAAGGCACCTGTTTAGCTTCTATGACTAAGGGTAGACTTAAATCTGGCTTTCCCTGGTCATAGTCCAATTCCTTAACCATTAAACAAATTTGGCTCTACTGGGTATAAGAATAACTATATTCAAACACTATAAATTTCCATAGGATCTCACCTCCTGTTTCTCACTTTGCCAACCATGTACCTCAAGAGGTCAAGAAAAAAATGTGAACAAGAATGAATGCAGCAGTTCTAAATTTCTCCTGCACCAAATTGCCCTTTCTTTGTGTGTTTGCACAGCCTATTGACAAGCCCACTACCACTAACATTGGAAGATTAATATAGAGAAAGATCACAGCTAACAGCTATTGAAATTTTTATAAACTTACCTCTCTCTCTTTTAAAGGCATGAAATTTGGTGCCCCCAAAATCATTCCTCATGACAGGCAATTCCATACATAAATTATGGATTACAGAAATGAGTCTGGGTTTTTTTTCCCCCCCAGTCCTGGGTGTACTGTCAATCAGTTCCAATGGAAGAACAAAATTCTAATACAATGAGATAGGAAAGGGGGGGGGAACAAAACAAAAAAATATACATCATACTTTAGCATTGCGGCTGTATGGAATTCAATCTATGTTGTGTTGAGATATTATTCAAGTGAATGGGATTTTCACCAATTTGATGTGGGAATGAGAAGAATCAAAAGCACTTTGTTGAGCATGTAAATAAATTGAAGAAACAAACAGCAACATACTGGGACTTAGAAGCAAAAGAAGAAAAGGAAAAAAGACATTGTTGATGTTCTGAGAAATAAATAGTGCTGAGAAAGCATAATAACAAATCCTTCTGAACATTAATTGACACTTATGTGTGGCCTTAATGGTCTAAAGTTATGGGCCTTAACCGTGTAAAGTTATGGGAGGGTGAATTCTGTTGAATATTAAGACAAAATGCTCTATAGGAATAAGAGCAATTAATCAGAGAAAACCTCTGAGAGCTTAGTGGATATATTCAAACAGAAACTAGGCAGCTGTTTGCTAGGAAGGTGTGATGGAATGTGAACCTGGAGAATTGGTGGAGAGGAGTTTTGGCCACAAAGATCTTTCCCAGGGAAGAGGGAATAGATCTCATCATAGAGAGGCCTAGATTAAGAGACAGTGCAGTAAGAAGCTGAATGGGGGAAACACGAAGAGATTCCAAGTAGCCACATCCACATCTCTCAAAATCTACCTTGTAGGTTAGAAGATTATAGCTTTGAGGGTGAAGGTTCATTCTCTGAGCTTGTGGTTTGTTTTCTGAATATTTTGTTACCAGGCTAGATAATATCTTCAGCAGCGTTTAGAGGGTGTGAGTGTCAGTGTTCTTCTGTTTATAAGGACTTCAGGTGTAGGTGTGTCAAGTGAGGGTCTTGTTATAGCTTTAATTTGGCAAAAGTCTGTCCATTGGGCTTAAGCAATTAAAAGAATGGATTTGATTGGATTTCACTATGTCATCTGTTGGGAGGAACTCCCCCGTTCGGTCCTTCCAGCCGGGATTCCCCTTGACGGTGCGGCGCAGAAGAAATACCGTATTTTCCGGCGTATAAGACGACTGGGCGTATAAGACGACCCCCAACTTTTCCAGTTAAAATATAGAGTTTGGGCTATACTCACCGTATAAGACTACCCCTCTTCCAACGCACACCAAATAAAAATTAAAAAACATCAGATTTGATTTCAATATGGTAATTTTAATTCAAATGCTTATGACATGCAGGTACTTAGCAGAAAAACTGTCATTTATAAACATAAGGCTGTCATCAAACATATAAACATAAAACAGTGCAAGTGGATTAAACTTTTCCTAATTCACTCTAAAGCTGAAAGGAAGGATAAGACAATAAAACCATGGGAGCTGCCATGCTGTTTGTTTTCTAAGCTGTCAACCAAACTGAACTGATGATGATAGGAGGAAGATAAAAAACAATAGAAAGAGCAAGTGCCGGGCAAGTCAGCAACGCCCATCATAACTGCAAGCTATTTTTACAGGTTTTGCTTGCGTGACAGTTTCCCTTTAAAAGCCTTCAAAATCATCCTGTTCATCATCTGATATCATAAAAATATCAATGACATCTTGTGGTACATTTGTAAGGCAGTCATCATATGGATCGAATTCCGTATCAGATGGTGTGGTCTCAGCTTCAGCTTCCTCTTCATCTTGCCACAAGTAGTCATCCTCCATACCATCTAATGAATTTGATATGCCACACTTCTTGAAAGACTTGATTACTGTTTCTGCATCAATATCATTCCAGGCTTTTATGACAAACTTGCACAAAACATCCAACTGTGGAGCACGCATGTTTCCTCCTTTTGTGAATGACTTTTCGCCGCTAACCATCCATTCATTCCACTGTTCTCGAATGCGATCTTTAAATGGCTTGTTTAGGCACACATCCAGTGGCTGTACCAACGATGTCAATCCTGCAGGAATAACTGCCGCATCTGTGTTTATTCTTGCAAGCCTCTGCTTGGTGCTGGGAGTTAAATGAGCCCTGAACATATCCCACACCAGTAGACTACGTTTTTGAAGAAGTCCACCTGGTCGCCTGCTCCATACATTATCAAGCCATAGCTTTACCCCTTCTTCATCCATCCAGCCTTTTTCATTCACATGTACAAAACAACCAACAGGGAACTTGAGTTTCGGCATTGTTTTTCTTTTAAAAATAATCATTGGTCTCAGTTTGGCACCATCAGCTGTGCATCCTAGTACCACTGTAAAACTGGACTTCTCATGTCCTGTTGTTTTAATTAAAATTGTTTTTTCACCTTTTTGATGGACAGTTTTATTTCCAACCATATCAAAATTCATTGGAGTTTCATCCATATTTCCAATACTACTTAACGCATAGCCATGTTTAATGCGCTGTTGTATTACGTATCGATGGAAACTAATTACTTTGCTATCAAGATCTGCAGGTAATTTGTGTGCCATTTTTGTCTTTTGCCTCAGTACCATATTATGCCTTTTCAAGAATCTAGTACACCAAGATACAGTGGCCTTAAATCTGTTGCTGTGATCTGGGTTAGATTTGGCCCACTGAAGTGCAGACAAACATATTTTATTTCGTGTCACTACATAACCATTTTGGCGATGCTCATTCACCATGTCTGCTACATGTTTTTCAAGTTCTGGCCAATGTGGGGTGCCTCTTCTTAATGCACACTTACCCCTTGCCATACTCTTTAACGCTTTTTCATTTGCTTTCCAGTCCCGAACCATCTTTTCTGTTACTCCATATTGTCTTGCAGCAGCGCAGTTATTATGTTCCATGGCAAAGTTTACAACTTTAAGTTTGAAACTGGCTTCATATTTCCTTCTTCTTGCTGGTGGAGCCATGATGGCATCTTGACTGTTGGACATTTGTATACAGTACTGTATGTACTGGTGCTCTACTGTATGAACTGGTACAGATACTGGTGCTGTACTGTACCGGTACGTACCCAGTATACAACAACCAGCCAATCATGGCAAGCGATATACCTTATCACTGGCAAGCGATGTACCTTACCGGTGATTGGCTTGTTGTTGTATACAAAGCCTGGTTGGATTGGGTGGGTCAGCTCTCCCTGCCTGCCCAGCCCTCCCTGTCCTCTTATATGCCCTAGGGAAAAAATGGACATGCTAATACACCCTTTCGCTGAAGAAGGGGAGAGGGAGGGAGGAAAGGGAGCGAAGTTTTCTGAGTTCTCATTGGCCACCTGTAAGCCCAAATGAGTACAGTATTCTCTCCTCCGCAGGCGCCCTTTTATGCCAGTGCTGAGCGTGTGTGTGCGTGTGTGTGGCATGCATGCGACTCCCCCGGGCTGCGCACCGGGATCTCCGGAGACTGGATCTCCTCCTCTTGGTCTTCCATCCCACATGCGCGCGCGTGCACACACACACATGCCTCCTTTCCCTCTTCCCTCTCCTTCCAATCCTTCCCAGCTCAGAAAGCAGCGAGGAGAAGCGTGCGCGCACACACACACACACACACCCTCCTTTCCCTCTTCCCTCTCCCTCCAATCCTTCCCCCCCACCCTGATTTCCAGCTCAGAAAGTGCAAAGCAGCGAGGAGAAGTGTGTGTATGTGTGTGCGTGCGCGTGGCCTCCTTTCCCTCTTCCCTCTCCCTCCAATCCTTCCCCCCCACCCTGATTTCCAGCTCAGAAAGTGCAAAGCAGCGAGGAGAAGTGTGTGTGCGTGTGTGCGCGCGCGTGGCCTCCTTTCCCTCTTCCCTCTCCCTCCAATCCTTCCCCCCCACCCTGATTTCCAGCTCAGAAAGTGCAAAGCAGCGAGGAGAAGTGTGTGTGTGTGTGTGTGTGTGCACGTGCACACCAGACTGCCAGAGACACTTAGGGACAGGGAGCACAATGAGAGACAGCAAGGGAAAGAGGAACTTGCCTTACTCTGTTTCCTGGAACGCCATGGAGAGAATGGCACGTCAAGCGGAGGGGGGGGGGGTGACGCCTCTGCTAATTGCTTTTATTCACCACAGGCCAGATGCTGGTTTGCCGGGCGGGGGGTGGGGGTGGGAACAGCAAGTGGGAGCCTATGTAAAGCACTGGGAGCAACTCACTCCCAGTGCTAACTTTGTTGCTGTATGGATTAAAGGCCATTCGCTTGTCATTCGTTCCTGTTTGTCGGCTCTTTTCTGGGCACCGAAGAGGACGCGCTGACAGATATTTCAGTAGTTGCTTGTTGTAATTTTTAACTTATTTAAACCTTGCTGATTTCTGTACAAAATGATTCACCTGATGAAGCATGCATATCTGCATTGGCTATTCATGGCACATTAATGAAAATTAAGGAGTGAGATAAGGAAAAAGTAATTTTTGTGCAGTACTGTAAAAATGGCTATTGATTTCCAGTAAGCACGCACGCACGCACGCCTCCTTTCTCCCTCCAATCCTTCCTTCCCAGCTCAATTTCCAGCTCGGAAAATGCAAAGCCTGTGTGTGTGTGTGTGCGTGGGCGTGGCCTCCTTTCCCTCTTCCTCCAATCCTTCCCAGCTCAGAAAGCAGCGAGGAGAAGCGCGCGCACACACACACACACACACCCTCCTTTCCCTCCTCCCTCTCCCTCCAATCCTTCCCTCCCACCCTGATCTCCAGCTCGGAAAGTGCGAAGCAGCGAGGAGACAGATTGAGACCCCCAGGCATTTATCAGCCTGTGACTTCAAGTTAGCAAAAAGCAGCTGCAAACCACACGCGTGGTAGAGGTGAGCCGCAGGGACGGATTGCTGAAACAAACAGCTTAGAGTTTAATTGCTCTTCCCACTGCCACTCTACCAATCAAGGACTCTTTTTGAGTGAGGGGGGGAGAGAAAACTTGATGAGTAATATACCAAACCACATGTGTAAAGGAATAAAATAGAATACCCGTATTTTCCGGCGTATAAGACGACTCGGCGTATAAGACGACCCCCAACTTTTAAGAAGGTTTTTGTGTCTTAGAAAGTCGTCTTATATGCCGGAAAATACGGTAGATAGTGAAGCCAGCTACCAGAAAGAGGTTTAATTTCGAGGATCAGCGTTGAGTGACAATTCAGCTCGAGTCCCCGGCTAGCTAGACAGAAGGGGCGTTGACTTACCTGAACGCCTTTTCTCAGCACGGAGATGGATAATCCACGCAGTGGGTTGAGACTGTATTCCTGGCCAATCAGATCAGTCAGCCAAAGTTGCCACGCCTGTCCTGGACCATGATTCTCCAGTCTTGACACGAGCGCAGCCATTGACTGACAGTAAGACGTTTTGGCTCAACTAAATATACCCTATTATCCTAGTCTATAAGGACTGGAGATGGATAATCCACGCAGTGGGACATACCAAAGCCTATTGTCCCTTGGGTTGGGGAATAGACTGGTCCCGTGTGTAACTTTGGTCTAGAACCTGCTGGAGAACCCTCCTACCGAAGGAGGCCTCTGCAGAGGAGTACTTGTCGATTTTGTAATGGCGAATGAATGGAGAGGGCGAGGCCCAAGTGGCTGCCCTGCATACCTCTTCAATAGAAGCCTGCATGGCCCATGCTGCTGAGGTGGCAGCGCTCCTTGTGGAGTGGGCTGTGATATGCTTGGGGACTTGCAAGGACTCCGCCTGGTATGCCCCAGTGATGCATGCCCTAATCCACCTACCGATGGTAGAGGACGAGACCTTCCGGCCCCTAGTAGCGGGGTGGAAGGATATGAAAAGCGCTTCCGAGCATCGGAATTCCGCTGTGTGCGAAATGTAATGTCTTAGTGCCCTTCGTACGTCCAAGGTGTGCCATTGTTGCTCCAGGGGATGAGCTGGGTTTGGACAGAAGTCTGGTAGGACTATTTCCTGTGATCTGTGAAAAAAGGAGTTGACCTTTGGAATGAAGGAAGGGTCTATTCTTAGGACTACCTTGTCCCTGTGAAAGTGACACAGGTCCTTCCTTGTTGAGAGAGAAGCTAACTCGGATATCCGTCGAGCTGACGTGATAGCTACTAAGAATGCTACCTTATGGGTCAGGTAGCGAATGTCACATGTTTTGAGTGGTTTGAAGGGCGCTCTGGTAAGAGCTTGTAGTACTCGTGGTAGTTCCCACGATGGATACCTGTGCACGGTTGGTGGTCTGATATTCGCAGCCCCCTTGAGAAAGGATCGTATTAAGGGATGCTTGCCCAAGGATTCACCGGGGCTGGCAGAAAATACAGTTGAGAGGGCGGCGATTTGCCTGCGCAGCGTGTTTGGCGAGAGGTCCCTCTCTAGGCCATCTAGTAAAAATTCTAGGATCTTGGGAACTGTGATCCCTTCGAGTAACAATTCCTGTTCAGAGCACCATGATTGGAAGCTTCTCCACGTGGCCTCGTAGATACGGTTCGTGGAGGGGTGCCTTGATGCCTGTATGACCCTAATTACACCCTGTGAGCAAGCCCCCTTGACTAAAATTGACCGTTCAAGAGCCAGATGGCTAGTTGTAGCCATTGTGGCTCTGGGTGGGAGATCTCCCCCTGTTTGAGGGAGATCCTCTCCGGAGGAATCCGCCATGGATTCGTGCGGGAGAGACTCCTCAGGTCTGCGAACCAATAAGGGGCCACAAGGATTACCCTGGCTCTTTCCCGCAGAATCTTGTGTACTCCTGCCAGAAGGAGAGGTAAGGGTGGAAATGCGTACAGGAGTCCCCTTGGCCATGGGCTCCGTAACGCATCCGTCTGCTCTGCTCCCCTGGATGGGAATCGGGAGAAGAAGCGAGTTAGGTGGGCATTGGAAGGAGAGGCAAATAGGTCCACCTGGGGAAGCCCGAAGCGGTGACAGATCTCCCTGAAGATCTTCGGATGTAGTTGCCACTCCAAGTGATCTATTGTTGATCTGCTCAACAGATCTGCTTGGGTGTTTGCCTCCCCCAATATGTGGTCGGCCTTTATGGAGGCCAGATTTTGTTCCGCCCAGGCCCCCAGTAGGAGGGCCTCGGCCGAGAGCGAGCGAGAGTGTGTGCCCCCCTGACGGTTTATGTGGGCCTTGGCTGTCACGTTGTCCGTCAGGACCAGTACGTGCCTGCTTTTTATGCTGCTGTGGAAATGCCTTAACGCTAGGTGAATAGCCCGCAGCTCGAGCCAGTTTATGTTGTGTCGGAGATCCACCGCTGACCAGCGGCCCTGTGTCCACTTGGTCCCCAAGAGGGCTCCCCAGCCAAATAAACTCGCATCTGTTGTGACTACTACTCTGTCTGGTTCCCTGAAGGGGGACCCCCTGAGGAGAGCTGGAGATAGCCACCACCTGAGGGAGTGTCGTACTCTCAGAGGTATGCCTACCCTCTTCCGGGATGCACTGATTGCTGTCTCTGAAACGGGAGCATGAACCACTGCAGTTCTCTTGAGTGCAGCCTTGCCCAAGGAACTATTGCTATGGTCGATATCATCTTCCCTAGCAGCTGGGAGAGGCAGACCAGCATCACTGACTGACTGCGGCTTACCTGTTTTACTGCTTTCCTTATGCTGCTGAGGCGTTCCTGTGATCGGTACACCTTGCACTCCTGTGTGTCTATGACCGCTCCCAGATGGAGTATTCTCGTAGTTGGGGTTAGGTGGCTCTTTGGAAAGTTCACCGAGAAGCCGTGGTCCTGCAGCAGCTTTATCACTAACTTTAGGTCCGCTTGAGATTGCTGGGCGGACGATGACTGGATTAGAATATCGTCCAGGTAGCACTGGATTCTGATCGTGACATTTCTTAGGCGTGCTGCCAGAACCGCCAGAATCTTGGTGAACACCCTGGGCGCTGATGACAGGCCGAATGGAAGTGCCCTGTATTGAAAATGGTGCCCCCTGTAGGCGAACCGTAGAAAGCGGCGGTGAGCCAGAGAGATAGGGATGTGCAAGTATGCCTCCGTGAGGTCGATCGATGCCAGAAAATACCCTTTCCTTACGCTTTCAAGGATGGAGCGTAGTGTCTGCATTTTGAATTTGCGCTATTTTATGTAGAAATTTAGCCTTTTTAGATCCAGAACGGCTCTCCAACCCCCCGAGGGTTTTGGGACCACGAAGAGGATAGAGTAAAACCCCTGGTCTCTCTGGTTCATAGGCACCGGTTCTACGGCCCGTATGTTTAGAAGGTGCTGAACAGCCTCGTTCATGAGCCTTCTCTTTGTTGGGTTCGTGGGACAGGGGCATGGGCGGAAGTGGTTCGGGGGCTTTGACAGAAATTCTAGAGATAGACCGCGACGTATGGTGTTCCTGACCCATACGTCCGTGGTGGTCTCTTCCCACTGGGGAGCAAACCCTGCTAGTCTGCCCCCTATGGGAAGGTCTGGGTGGGAGTCATCTGGTACGGCGGAAGGGGCGGTTGTTCCCCCGAAAGGGCCGTCTTCCCTGTGTTTGCCTATTTCTTGTGTTCTGTCTGTCCCCCTGTCTTTCCCTATCCTATCTAGCTTGGAAGGGTTGGGAATTTTGGAAGTAGTTGACCCTGGTTTCCGTACGAAAGGATTGTTTCCTTCCCCAGGAGCCGGGTCTCTTGTCCTGCCTTTTAAGCATGTGTTTAAGGATCTTACGCTTGTCCTTGTTCTCTGTCAGGTATGGCATTAATGCCTCACCAAACAGCTTTGCCCCTTGGTACGGAGCCGAAGCCAATTTCCACTTGGATTTGGTATCCGCCTGCCAGTTCTTTAGCCAGAGGAGGCGCCTGCTCGTGTTGTTTGCTGCCATTGCCTTGGCTGAAAACCTGGTCGCCAAAAGTGTCGCGTCCGACGCATATTCCATGGCCGCTACCATTTTGCTGAGTTCCTGGTGAGTGCGTATGTCCTCCATGGGAACCCGGCCCTGTAACTCACGGAGCCAACAGAGTGTGGCTCTGGTGAAAAAGGACGCGGAGGTAGTCGCCCTGGTAGCCCAAGCTATTGCCTGGTGCGTTCTCCTGTAGTTGGACTCACTCTTTCGGTCCTCGGCTTTAAGAGCCTCAGCAAAATCTCCTGATATGGCCGTGTCCGATATCAGGGGACCTATGGGTTCGTCCACCACCGGCACCTCCAATGTTCCCTCTAGCTCCCTTGCTACGTTAAATAGCTTCCTCTCCGCATTGCTAGGAAGCGGTAGGGAGGTTGGCGCTGCCCACTGTTTCCTTATTGTGTTTAGGAACATGGTCGGGCATGGTATGCGGTGTTGAGTGGTTACCTTTTCGGCGAACGTCGGTTCAGCCTCCGTGTCAACTGTGACAGGCTCCGCTGGTGTCCCATGCCCCAGATGGGCTGTGGCCTCAGCCTTGCGCAGAATGGTAACAAAAAGAGAAGGGTTAAACAGGCCGCTGAAGGATGGCCCTTGAGGTGAGGTGTCCTCCTCTTCCTCAGACATTTGAATCCCTTGTGACGTACCTGGCTGGTCCAGGTAAGCTTCCTCTGAGACCGACAAGTCTGAGAAGGAGGAGAGGTCCTGATGGTCCTCCGTTTCCTCCCGATGCCTCGTTCTAAGTCCTAGAGGCTTGGCTTTTGAAGTTTGAGCCCTGGCCTCAAATGCACGGTCCACTGCCTGTGCTATTAGGGTAGCTAGCAGATCCCCCGTCAATGCAGGAGGAGTAACCATTGCCTGTGACCATGCAGGTCCTGTGGTTTGCATGGTCCTCGGGGTTTCCTGTAACCTCCGTGGGGAGGGGGATCGGGAGAGTGATGAGATCTCGCCTATCCCGCCCTCTGTTTGGGACTGTGATGAGTTCCCTAATGACCAAATGGCCCGTGGGGATGTAGGGAGACCCAGCGTAGATCGGGACCTATCCCCTCATTCTGCCTATTTTCAATTCTGGCCCTTTTCTGGGCTCTGTTGAACTCCTTTTCTAGGACTTGGTGTCTTCTGATTGCTTGTTTGTCAGCCTTCTTTGATGACTTCCTTGCAGCCTTTCTAGGGGCTGCAGAGGATTCCAAATCCTCTGAAGCGGGTGCTCCAGAGGATGAAGGCAGGGCTCCAGTGGAGGGAATGATTGCTTCCTCCATTCTCCATTAATGCCGGGCCGCGATAGGGGGGACCCAGGTAGTAGGAGAGCTCCAACTTTGAGTAAGGACAGGTGCACTACTGGGGGCGTCTGGAACTCAGGAGCAGACTCTGCAAAATTGTCAGTTAGTCACTGTGCACGGATAAGAACAGGCACGCTAATGGGAATGCCTGGAACCCGGCTTGACTATGGTGGGTAAGGACAGGCACGTGACTGGGGATGCCTGGAACCCACCACTAAATCCAGAAGCGTACGGGTCACTAATAGGGGACCCGAAGTCCGGAAGGAGCCAAAGGCAACTAAACACAGTTAGTTATGAAAGGTTCTTATTTACTTTGGATTGTAGACACCAAGTCCTGGAACAAAGCAGCTATGTGTCTGATTTGAATGTCTCTAAATGAATAATAGATGCTCTAGTACCCTAGTACTGCTTGCCTATTCATTTACTCCAGCGGCTGGACCCAGACTTCTCAGGGAGCCTTGGATCCCCTGCTTGCACAAAATATGGCTACCGCTGCCAGGAGACTACTGCGCATGTGTTAAAGAAGCAGGAGACTACTGCGCCTGTGCTAAAGAGGCTGCTGGTGCCACGTGCGGTTGTAACAAAGAGCTGCGCGTGCTCCCAGCTGCTCAGACAATGGCGCCTTGTTTAAAAGACCCTGAGCAGCCTGGTGAGTGAAAGAAACTGCTCCTTCGCTCGCCAGCTGTTCCCGTAATCAATCTCCCTCCCAGCATGCGTCCCCTTTGTCCTCCGCTTCCCTCGCTAATTGCTTGCCTTTCTGTCTTTTTTTTTTTTTAAAATGCGAGGGGTTGCCCGAGCCTCCCCGTTTGTTTAAGGCAGCTGCCGGCTGCTCCGGCTGTGGGAAGGTGGTTGGGGTTTGGGTGAGGGAGGGGAGTTAGGTATTTCCCCCTTTTAAGTGAGGGTGGTTTCCCCTGTAGGGAATCTGACTTCCTGAGTCTTACAATTTAGCAAGGAAATTTTAGAGTAATCAATTAAATTGAATTAAATTATCTCTAATTAACTTTTAAACTAAGCAATTTCAGCTACTAGAAAAAAAATCCCCCCAATGGAAAGGAACTATACCTGCCCAGGAGCCAAAGTTGTACGTCTTTCTGTGTGGCCAGATCAGTCAAGACTGGGGAATCATGGTCCAGGACAGGCGTGGCAACTTTGGCTGACTGATCTGATTGGCCAGGAATACAGTCTCAACCCACTGTGTGGATTATCCATCTCCAGTGCTGGAGAATGATCTTTTAAGCAGAGGTTTTATACCTTTGTGGTTTCCAAATTTGTCATTTTTGATTGGTGAGTTTGAATCTGCCTTTTCTGATTTGTTGGTCAGTGGCTATTGTTGGTTAAATTTCCTTGCTAATCCTGCCTGAAAGGTGTTAATTACTTTATTGTTGTGTCCTGATTGTTGCTAACTGGTTCCTCATTGTGTGTGTCAAGTGTTTGCCATTTAGCCTCAGGCTGCTGTTGACCCAGTTTAGTTGGGGTGTTCCTAGGTTATTTCTTAGTTGGGCTGGGGAGGGGGTGTCCAACTCTCATCAATTCCCCCATTTTGGGCTATCACTGGTGTATCAGTGATTAGCCCAACTGGTTCATATATACGGTAGTGGTGATCAATTTGGCACATCATGAGAGATGTTTTCTTGCTTTGTCCCTTGCTTCTGATGGGAGTTGTGCAGACCTTTAGGCATTTTAACCCTAAAGGAAATAATTGGCATAGGCAACAAAGGAGGGCTCCACCTATTATGACTGTGATTATACTACCAATAAGAATTTTCAACCAATGGAAGTCTGGTAACCATGAAAAGAGCCAGGAAAGGTTCCAGGATGACTGGTTGTGCCCAATGTTTTGTGCTAGTTCTCTTAAATGTTGGATGTCACCTTTAGCTTCCAGTCAGGTTTGCATACCCCCCAAAATTCTTCACAGCCATGGTTCTCCTTAGTACATGACCACTGGCTGCCCAGTTTCAAGGGTTGTTTCCTGCCTTAGCTCTTAATTCAGTGCATCCAGGTTTGTAATGCCCAACTGCCAGGCTATTAAATTTTCTTTAAATTGCACATAATGAGTTCTAGGAATCCCAATCTGAGCTCAACAGTGCAAAATATTCAGGGCATAAGTTTGGGATTTTTCCTATTGCTTCCTTAGTCAGGGCATATGAATTGCAAATCACCTGAGGGGGTCTAGTTCCCTCCCCCCTGGAATCTGTTGGAAGTTGGCCCCACAAAGCTTTGGTGCAATAGAGCAAAAATCAGCCTGAGGAACTTTACTAAAGGTAGGTGGAGGAGATAGACTCAAGTGTGATTCTGAATGGTGTCTCTGTGTGTGTGCATGTATATGCAGCTACTTTTACAAAATAGTCAATACAAATATTCTGTATAAATTTTCCCTCCCACCAGATAGAAGTCCAAGGTGTTCAGTACTTGTTCTGCCACCTATTCCTAAATGCCATCTCTCCATTAATACATTCAACTGGCTTGTTACAATACAAATGGGGCAAGAAAGAAAAGTTTACAATGAGTTTCCACCCTCCCCCCACAATCTTATTTTCTCTTCTGAGGCTTCACATGGCACCAGGAATCTTTCCTTCTGCAGCTCTCACAGGCATCTGGGGAAATGGTAGGACTTGGGAAGATGTTCAACTTAGATTGCATGGTGGCTTTTTAGTGGATGGCTGGATTCAAAACTCAATTCCATGGCTCAAATGGATGGAGGCAGCATCTGGGTCTGTGTGTTCTGCTTCCAAAGGCTTGGGAGAGGGTTTCAGGGCTGAAAGATACAAGAACAAGGTCTCCCCCCCTTTCTGGATGGACTCTCCCAGGAGAGGAAGATAAAAGGTATGGAGAACAAAGGACAGGAAAAGTATTGGAAGGGGGGTAGCTTGCAGGCAGTTTGAAAAGGGCATTAATACTGCAGTTATTAAACATAGACAAATGGGGAACAACAAAATGAAATGTTTCACCTTTGAACTTGACCATTTGCAACATATTATGGACAAGAACTTGCAACTTGAAAGGAAGAGGAGAAAAAAAATGCTAGGCAGCTTGAGAATGCTGAAAACTCCAAATAATTTTAAAAGCCTAATATTTTAAGGTGTGCAACTTTCCAGAGGTAGGAGAACATTTATTCTAAAATAGACCACATCATTTTAGAGATTGAGAAATGCTTATGTTTCAGAAAGCTTCATAGTAGTTTCACCAGTAAGTGATAGGATAAGAAAAGTAACTTAAGAAAATTATTTCCCCACACAATCAGACTTGAACTTCAAAATGCTCTTGTAGATAGACACACATTTTTCAGGAAAAGGATAGATAGATAAAACACATACAGTAAATGCAAGTGAACTTTTCCAACTGATAAACTTAAAACAATCCCTCCTAGTAACTTAAGGCTGTTCTTGAGCGTACACAGAGAGAAAGAGGAAAACAAACAAACAAACACAATTCTTTTTCTTCATTCTGTTTGTTGGCCAGACAAACAGAGTGAGGTATTTCCTTTTTGTGGCTTATTTTTAAGCATGATTTCTAGCAGAATTTAAAATTCTTTTTCCTTTGGATTTGAAACAGTTAACAGTCACATTTACCTCTCACACACTTGACAAACATATATACCCAAAGACAAGAGAACAGAAGTCTTAGTTTTATACATCCTAGTCATTCCCACCATAAATTTCAGATAACTCAAGTTAGGGAAGGCACATATTTTAAACATACCACGTGGTTGCATAGAGAAGAGAGAGAGAGACAGAGAGAATCACTATTTCTTATTTTCCCTTTTAAGTACCTTTATTTAGCCAAATTGGTTTCCCAGCAAGGCCCTAAGCAAAGTCTATCTTTCTTTCATACCCTACATAGTCGAAGTCTCCTTGTGAGACTTCTTTCCTAACTTTGCATTGCTTACAGGGCCTTACCAGCTAGTTACCCAAATCCAATTCTTTCATTCACTCATTCCATTTCATTTTCACACATTCTCTCCCTTTTCCCTAACAAAAGGTTCTGTGCTCTGGCCAACCCCCATGCTTTCCAGGTTCTGCCAATTAAACAGATCCTTTCTGCGGCTAGGAAAGACCAGAAGCAGCAAAATCCAATTGTGAGTGTCTACAATGGACTTTATAGTCTCTATAACGGTTTGAGGATCCGCACGAAAGGTGGCAGTATCCTTTTTCCAAACAACCAAATCGGACGGGGAGAAAGGGGTGTGGGTTAAAATGTGTCCTGTCTGGCCCCTCGGTCGCCCAGGTATGGGCCTGTTCAACAAGGGGGCCATGAAGGTTGGTTCAGGGTGATCTAAGGGAGACTGGGGGTTCAAGGCGACTTGAACTGGGTTTCTCTGTCTGGATAGTTCAGCCCAGCAATACCAGTAGGGTAGTTGGGTTGGTTCTATCCTTGACCTAAGTGCGTAAGACTCAAAAACTCCCTTTACTACCCGATGCCAACCGGGCAGGGTCCGAGGAGGCTTCCCCACGGATCAAAGTGTCCGCTGCCGGCTGGGTGATGACTCTTCCAGGCCCGGTCCGGTGGCTGGGTGAGCTGGAAGTCCCTTTGTGGTCGCCAGATTGTTGGGAGGAACTCCCCCGTTCGGTCCTTCCAGCCGGGATTCCCCTTGACGGCGCAGAAGAAATAGATCGTGAAGCCAGCTACCGGAAAGAGGTTTAATTTCGAGGATCAGCGTTGAGTGACAATTCAGCTCGGGTCCCCGGCTAGCTAGACAGAGTGATCTTTAAATAGGGTTTTTTATACCCTT
Organism: Crotalus tigris; assembly: GCF_016545835.1. Lineage (NCBI taxonomy): Eukaryota > Metazoa > Chordata > Lepidosauria > Squamata > Viperidae > Crotalus > Crotalus tigris. The sequence continues at coordinate 548,240 of NW_024098259.1, read as the reverse complement.
TTGTGGTTTCCAAACTTGTCATTTCTGATTGGTAACAAACTTATCATTTCTAATTGGTGAGTTTGAATCTGCCTTTTCTGATTTGTTGGTCAGTGACTATTGTTGGTTAAATTTCTTTGCTAATCCTGCCTGAAAGGTGTTAATTACTTTATTGTTGTGTCCTGATTGTTGCTAGCTGGTTCCTCATTGTGTGTGTCAAGTGTTTGCCATTTAGCCTCAGGCTGCTGTTGACCCAGTTTAGTTGGGGTATTCCTAGATTATTTCTTGGTTGGGCTGGGGAGGGGGTGTCCAACTCTCATCAGCCTAGAATACAATTAAGCATGAAAACAACACATCCTCCCCAAATTCCTGTTCCAGCCATAATTAACATCTAAGAAATGACTGACAAGTAATTCAGTCCCACAATAATGTCTCACTATTCTAAGAAATAGATCCAAATACATCTATCTCATAGGAACAGAAGTCCCAGTTTTGCTTCAGGATTTCAAATCAGATATTTTAAAGAATCTAGATCACACTCCAGTTTTATGCAGAAGAGCTTAACAAATGTAGAGATTAGAAAACTATTTTCATGACCCTAATTTAATGTACTGAAGCAATTTGGTATAATGGTTTAAGGCCTTTGGCTAGAAATTAGAAGTCTCTAGTGCTAGTTCTCTTTCCGGCATAAATCCAACTGGGTGATATTGGGCCAGTCACTAGGCAGAAGGCTGTGGCAAGGTCTGAAAGCTTGTCAATAAAACTACAACGATTTCTCCATATAGCCACCATGAATCAAGAATGTCTCCTTCAACAATAAGAAGGCAGACATTTAGCATGAGAAGCAACAGCAGAAAAGCAGAACATTTGCTTCTATATCTAGCTATGATCTGCTCTAATCAGCTACCACAATTAGAGTCTTCCCTCTCCTTCCCTAGACAGCAAGTTTTCAAATCCATATCTGTCATATGCTCATCTGTTTACAGATTCAAAACAAATGTCTTTTGCTTAGGAACTGACTTCATATTCACTGCAGACCTTTTAAATAAGTCATACACATTTTAAGCAAGCTGTGACCGAACATTCTCCTAAAACTGCAGTGATATCTAAATCCTCTCAGGCAATGATAGAAAGGAAAGTCTTACAAGCAAAATGAAGTCATCTGGTTTTAACCTAAATCAAGAAGCAGCAGTCTGTTGGGTTATTTGATATATGGCAACAACAACCCATAAGACACAAACCTTGCAACCAATCAAATAACTCACTGAAAAAGCATAGATTGTGTAGTAGTTAAAAGTGCTCTTGTTTCATATTCAACATCATTTTCATGTCAAGTCAGATAATCTCATGTTATTCCAAGACTGACAATTAATTGCTCTTTTGCACTATTTTTATAATACATGTAGTTTCCAATCTGGCACCCCCACTTTATACCCCAGCTCCTGATGCCCCCTGAAATGTGGCATCATCAATACACCCTTGTCTTCTTAATAGCATGCTGGTCTGACGGCCTAATTAGCATTCCAGCACATGTGGAAACTTTGAGGTTGATTAAACCTGATCCACCCAAGGCTTCTTTGGCCAGCTGCCAACCTTTGGCCAATTGCCAGAGAGACAATTCATATCATCCTTTGCTGCAGTTCCAAGTCAAAGCCAAGCCTTGGAGGACAAGCTTAGACCCAGGAACACATGGGATGCTCAAAGATATTGAACCAATTCTCATTGGGGACATCAAAGATCTTTTAAGTAAAGAATCTTCAAAAACTGCAGTCTAAAATATGTTAGCACAGCAGTAGATTAGACTTACTTTTCCCCATCCTACCTCTGAGACACTAGAAATAGTTTAAATAATTTGTGGGAGGGGGGTTCCAAATCTCATCTAATTAGAGGGGAAAAATCTGTTTTTGAAATTTATTTCAAAGTAAAAATGAATAGATTATTGTATTCCTGCACTTGATGAATTACCAGATGGACAATGTGAATGTCCCATTTTTCATAGTACAATCATCCCTAGTTGTCTGCACATTCTAGCTTTCCACAGTTCCATTCAATCCTAAGGGAAGACTTCATAAAGAACCTATTTCTAACAGACTTCTTCAAATACTACAGAGTAATAAGAGTAAACAAGACCAATAATCTTCTATTATCTTCAAGGAAACAAGTTCAAAATTACCACCAACAGAAGTTTGAAATAAATTTTAAACATCTGTAGAACAAGGTGGAAAAAACAAAATCTTCTAGGAGAAGAAAACTTTTGAAACCTTGCAAGTCAAATTTTAGCACATAAACTCAGAGATACAGCCAATCCTTCAGATGTGTCACTGATATATATTTTTTTCCATTCTCAGTTCAGTCCCTGGAAATCTACAGATGAAATGATTAATAGTAGCTATTGACTACATATGACCTGAGACCACAAAACTGCAGGTAGGCAAACTTTAATGTGTGGACCTCCTGGGAACATATCTGGCCAATTCTGCTGAAGAAGAAAGTCTAATACCTATGGCAAATAAGCCATTTGGCCACTAATACACATTACGTGCGGGCATAATACAACAACAACAACAACAACAACAACAATAATAATAATAATAAAGTTGGAAGGGACCTTGGAGGTCTTCTAGTCCAAGCTCCTGCTCAGGCAGAAAACCCTACACCATTTCAGACAAATGGTTGTCCAGTCTCTTCTTAAAAACTTCCAGTGTTGGATCATTCATAGCTTCTGGAGGCAGGTTGTTCCACTGGTTAGTTGTTCTAACTGTCAGGAAATTTCTCCTTAGTTCTAGGTTGCTTCTCTCTTTTGGTTAGTTTCCATCCGTTGCTTTTTGTCCTGCCTTCAGGTGCTTTGGAGAATAGCTTGACTCCCTCTTCTTTGTGGCAACACTTAATTTAGTTCTTGTAAGGATTGTTCCACACCACCCCTAATGATAATAGACCAAGCGTTGACTCTAAAGAGGCATGCACATTTCACTGCCTGAGGAGTGCACTGGTTGTGAACAGTTAAGACAAAAACTATAATCCAGAGCAAGGAGAGGCCAGGACAAGGATTTAACATAGGATTTGATATCAGTTTTGCCTATTTTAAGCATATCCCAAAAATTGAAGGAAAACAAAGGGAATAAGTACCAGTATTTCAAAGAAAAATAAATGAAATGAGCTTAATTGGTGTGTGCACACCTTTACCTGCACACCTTTGTATTTTGCAAAATATTCAGCATTCTTTAGAGAGTAAATGGTTTGGACATAATTATTTTGATGTGATGAGCTTTAGAAACATATAAAAAAATGAGATGATATCAATTTATGGGGATATTGGGCCAGTAAAAATGGATCTCTTAACAGAAGGACAATACAATACACAAAATTGGACACAGACCAGATGAACTGTAAGAAAGGCAATAATTAAGGCATTTACAAGTGTGAATTATTTATAGATATTTACCTCCTAACAAATACTCTTGGGCTGTTGACAATATAGCAGTTTATTATCAGAACAGATAATGCAAATCTAATGAATCACTCACATTTTGCTGTAATCAAATAATCAATATTTCTACAAGTGTTATTTAAATGCACTGCAGCTCCTATAAAGAGCTGATGCTAATACTGTAAAAAGTACTGTGTTCTGCTCATGGAAAGTAATGTTTCCATTCTGTTCTATTGCCATACCACAGAACTGTGTCCAGTTCAATTCATCACATTTTCAGAAAACTATTGTCAAACTAAGTATGCCTACAGAAGGGTAACAAAATAGTGATGGATCTATAAATGATTCAGTGAGGCACATGTCAAAGAGGCTGGTGTGTTTGCCCTGGAGAAGAGAATGGGAGATATTACAGCATTCACCAAACATCTAGAAAGCTCTTTGGCCATACATGAAGCAGATTTTTCTCTATTTTTTTATCAAGATCAAGAAAATATTTCTAATGATACCCACTGTTCATCAATAGAACAAGCTACCTTGTATTTGTTATGGATGGTCATCTCTTAAAGATACTGTAGTTATAGTGGTTAAGAGAACATAACCTATAAGGTAATTTCTACAGTATTTCTAAATGAGAAATCATTTCTCCCAATGAAGCTAACATAAGTGCATTTCAAAACATGTCTTTTTTCAATTAAGGCAGAGCTTCAGGATACAAAGAACAGCTTATCATTGAAAAGGTTGAATTCTCCATTTACAATATTTATTTAATCCAAGTTCTGTACAACTCAATGGTTCTTTCTACCACAGAGCTACCTAATGCTACATGTTTTTTTCTGGGTCATGGAAAAAGTTTCTGACAGGAAGTCTCAGCTCAAGTGAGATTTAAAGCCATGATTGTCATGTCCATGAAAATTAGGAGCTTGGTGGTTTCTACAAGGATTCAAACTGCAAGTAATCCTAATTTGAGAGAAACAATCTATCTTCCCATGGAAAGATCTTCCATTCTCTGAAAGCTCAGTTCAGACATTTTTCACCATGCAGGATTCTTGGGCTTGAAAAAGGGTTAGGGATTCTTAAAGATACAGCAGCAAACAGGGACAGATTTTTCTGTTTCTTAACCTTCTTAAGTCCTCAGTTGAGCTGAGACTCTGAAGAAAAATGTTTGTATTTAGAGTTAACCCAGCCTATAGCTTCCTTCACTGAGCTGTCCAAGGTCCTGACAATATCCTGTTTGACTAGTGGCCAGATCCTTTGGGTACCTGCTCTTATACAATGTCGGAAATTAAATTAAATTAAAGCAAACCCAACATTCTATTCTAATTCAAATTGTGCTAATTAAAATTATATTACAGCACATTCAATATAAAAGCAGTGTATGAACTAGGAAGCATATTTATTTTGTGCTCCGAACAAAACAGTTACATTTGAAACATTCTGAGGATAGGATAAATCTGAAATATTCAGATATTTCAGGGCAGATTCAAGATTCTTCTCCTAACAAGTTGGAATCAAAGTATGTGATAGACTTCCTTAGTTGCCCAGGGATAAACCTTAGATCATTGCAGTTCTGCTGTCATGTGCCAGGATTGAGAGTTTAATAGGTTGCAGACTATTAGAAGTCAGTTATGTGTACAGGTAGTCCTTAAACAGTTTGTTTAATGACCATTCAAAGTTACAGCAGCACTGAAAAAAGTGACTTATGGCCATTTTTCACACTTATAATCATTGCAGCATCCCCATGGTCACATGATCAAAATTCAAATGCTTGGCAATTGACTCATATTTATGACGGTCACAGTGTCCTGGGCTCATGCAATCACCTTTGGCATCCTTCTGACAAGCCAAGTCAATGGGGAAACCAGATTCACTTATCAACCATGTTACTAACTTAACAACTGCAATGATTCACTTAAAAACTGTGGCAAGAAAGGTCACAAAATGGGGCAAAACTCACTTAACAAATGTCTCACTTAGCAACATAAATTTTGGGCTCAATTGTGGTCATAAGTTGAGGACTATCTGTAGTAGTTATGGTACTGGACTTGAAACTGGGAGACCATGAATTCTAAGTTTCCCCTAAGCATCAATATAATCTACAGCACCTTGGGCCAGTAACTCTCTCAGACCAACCCACTTTGGAGAATTGTGGGGAAAAACAGAAATTTCCTGACAGTTAGACCGATTAATCAATGGAACGGGTTGCCTTCTGAAGTTCTGGGTGCTCCATCACTCGAGTTTTAAAAAAGAGATTGGACAACCATTTGTCTGAAATGGTATAGGGTTTTCTGTTTGAGCAGGGGTTTGGACAAAAAGACCTCCAAGGTCCCCTTCCAACTGTTATTCAGTTATGTTTTCTGTTATGTGCTTTCTCTCATTTTTTAAAAAAACAAAATTCATCTGCAGATTATCCTTCACTTCAACATCTTACTCAAAGTTAATTTATCTATTCTGCTCCAATGAGTCCAGGATTTATGAGCCTTTTCCAATTCTTCCCTGCCCTCAGTTAGCCATTGTGGAAAGGGCAAATACAATGGAAAACTGAAAGCTGAGCTTTAAATGCATTTGTAGCTTCAATGTTTAATGACTAAGGGGCAGTTTTAACTACCAACCACAAAATCCACTAAAATGTGCTTCCATTTAAAGAAGAAATCCCAACTCTGTAGCTGTGCAGTCCAATTACAGGTTTTTATATGTAGCACATAGATTAAAGCAGCTTAGAGAAGAGAGTGGGATGAAAACACAACAGAGATGCCAGAAAAACAAGGAAGTATTTTATTTTCTCCCTTTCTTTCAGAATGGCTGACTTAATTCAGACAATAATAAATTGATGTGCATGTTTGTACAAGTGTAAGAAGAATGATTTTTTTTTTCCAGACCTGTGATTTCCCATTTTTAAACTACTAGAATGTTTTCACATTAATCAAATCTTGGTCAAGAGGATAATTCTGGCAAGAAAACAAGCTTTACATGCAAGTCTCAGAATTTCTGGTATTTCTAAATGGGAGCAGAGGGAAGAAGCTCCCTAAAACCCTGAACAGCTGCTGCTAGCCAGGGGAGAAGAAAAGTTAGCTGTTCGATGGTCTGATTTGCATTAAACCTTATTAGAGTCACCAGGGGAAATTACTGCCCAGTTGTAGAACACATGCTTCAAATGCTGATAATACCAAATTCAGAGTTAATCAGGGATGGGCATCTTCTTAATGGTTTGGACTACCAACTCAATAAGCTCCCATTGTGAACAATTATGAACAATTGTGAGTTATGGGAAATAACATCTAAAATACCTAGAAGGTGAGAGGCTTCATTCCCATGGTAATGACGTGTGACAAAACAAGTTTCTTTAATGACTGTTTTCTTTTTGAAAGTACAGAATGGAATGCTGCTGATAACAGCCAGTATTTCTGAACTTGATTTTTGCAGTGGCATTATATGTGGGGTGATTTCTGCGCCTCTGCCTTTCCTATGGAAATGAATGGCAGCAAAAGAAATCTACCATCCTCGCTCAGGGATGTTGCGGAAAATTCTTCTTTCAAATAACAAACTGTTCAAAAGTCCTTTTTAATGCAGCCCAGGAACAAAATGTACTAGGAACATCCAATTACTCAACAAAAAGAAAATGTATTGCACATTTTGGAATCTGGAGTGCTAGTACAAAAGATAATTGATGAGTATTGGCAACACTTTTCTTGTTTAAAGAAATATTTTAAAATATGTTTATATATTAGTTTAAACTATATTTCTCCCTGCAGCCCAAAATCAAATGGCCCTTGGAGCACTACATCACATGATTTATCTCAGTGTCTAAATCTGTTCTATCTTCTGGGAAGTTCATGGATGAGCAGTGACTTGAAGCCACATCCATCTCTCCAATTCAACTGTGATACTTTGTTCACTAGACCAGAACAGGTCTCATCTGTTTGCCCAGAGGGTAGCTTCACAAGTTACATTTTCCTCCAACAAGGAACTTAATCTCTACTCTAATAATGATATGGAATTCTAACCCAAAAAGCAGCACAACTGACTTGCTATTGATTGGCACTAAACCAGTCACCACCATGCACAACAAATACGGATCTTGAATACAACTGCATCAGTAAACACGTGCTATTCTCCATTATGACAACTTACTAATCCATTCAAATGTTATAAAATTCCTCTTTTTCTGGAGAAAGAATGTAATCTTATATTCCAAAATATGTTGATATTAAGGAAGAAGTAAGTTAGATCTTCAGAAAATCAACACATATATCATGGTAGACTGAAATGGTAGATAGAAATACTGGATTTATATATGACCTAAGCAATGATTTATTTAAAGAAGGTTTGAATAAGGAAATAGTTGATTTTACAGAAGATTCTAAACCTCAACCAAATCATCATTATTGTGTATTACATGAGAAGTCACAGAATTATCAAGCAATGAGTCCTAGTGTCTTTGTTCAAAAGTTTTCCTGACGCAGAAACTTAGAAAGCAAATTTAGAGTAGTGCATATTCCATATGAAGAAGCCATGTTGAAATGAACACTTATTCTAGATATAAATAATAGGACAGGGGTGGCAGCAGTCAGGTATTTACTGTATATTACCCTTTGTGTAAGTGATAAACCCAGAACCAGCATTCCTTGGTTACATACTTTAAATAAATATGTTTTTATCCAAAGCCACAATATGGAGTTCAGTTTCAATTTAGCATGTTCCATAAATCCAGTGACTCTGATTTATAAGACATGATTTATGAATTTTGATGCATGAATGTAGCCATTTATGACTTATCCAAAAAAACATGGTTAAGGAAATGTTTGAACCCGTTCTTAGAAATAAGTCAAAGGCCATTTTAGAATCCCCCAAGAAACTTCACCAACTATCACACTGCTGGTGTAAAGAATATTTTAAGGGTTAAAGAACACAGGAGAAACTGCTTTAAATTTCTGCTTTTGATGGTGACTTTCCTCATTCTTGGACATCAACTTCCTGCTGTCCAAGTATCATTTATCTCTCTTGCTCCAATAGGAGTGATTATTTTGTTGAGTTAACCATGATTACTGCATGGCAAATAACTTTAGATTGGCCACAAAAATCTCTCTGCTCATCTTTAATGATTCCTTGTCAAATCTTACCCAGGAATACATGGATAGGTATTAGAACTTTCTCAAGGACATAAGTTAAATCCACTCCTATTCCTGGAAACAGTGTGCATATTTTCTCCTATTCCATAAAAAGACATAAAAAGCAGAGCATAAGAAAGAGAAATTAGATTTTATCAGATGCTTCGTAATGACCAGTGACAGATGGCAAATTCAGAATTATTTGACATACAGTATTAGTTTGTATTTCTTTTGATATTTTTTTCTGCATTAAACACCCATAAAGACATCCCACAAGTCCAGAAGGTATATTTAATTGATAGATAACCTAATAATCAGACAGTCATATTCAAAATCTGCAAATCAGACTGTCTTTCTAACAAATGGAGTTTTCCACTCAATTTGTAGCCAATCCTACATACTCATTTAGGCCAGAAAAGTGAAAGATACAGCATCACCCAACCCATCTCTCTGTCTAACTAACCCAATCTTTTGAAGAGTGCTAGGGAGTAGACAATAATTGGATGTTCTTGTGAAACTACTCCAAACCAGGAGAAGATGCCAAGAGGGTAAAAAGAAATGAAAAGGAAAACCTCCCTTAAATTAAGTTCTGGTACCTTCATGAACATGTCTATCTGGACTTCTTGGCAACAATCAGAATAGAGCTGGAAAGGACTTTGGAGATCTTCTAGTCCAGACCCCTGCCCAAGCAGGAGACCCTATATCTTTTCAGACAAGTATCTGTCTAGTCTCTTCTTAAAAAACTCAAGTGATGAAGTACCCACAATGTCTGAAGACAAGTTGTTCCACTGGTTAATTGTCCTCACTGTTAGAAAGTTTCTCCTTAATTCCAGTTTGCTTGTCTCCTTGATTAATTTCCATCCATTGTTTCTTGTCTTGCCTTCTGGTGCTTTGGAAAATAAATTGACCTCGTCCTCCTTATGGCAGCTTCTCAAATAGTGGAATACTGCTATCATGCCACCCTAGTCCTTCTTTTCTCTAGACTGGCCATTCCTAAATCCTGCAACCATTCTTCGTATGTTTTAGTCTCCAGGCCTTTAATCATCTTAGTTGGATATATGGAAATAGTTTGTCATTACTTCTGAGATTCCTTTTTCCCATCAACTCTATCACCCTGGAATTTCCTGATAGTTTCCCATTCAAGTAGTAATTAGGAGTGATAATGCTTAGTTTTTCATGATCACCCAAAGTTGACTAGATGCTGCCACCTGCTGCAACATGGAGGACAGAGCAAAGTTAACAAATGTATCCCATTCCTTTGGCTGTGGAATGATGGCACAGTTTCAGAATGACACATGCATATTCAGAGTTCTGTGTACATGCAATAAATTAGGATATAAAAGGAAATATAATTAGGGACATCAGAGTATTTTTAAAATAGTCTTCACATCACACATTGGAAATGTAAGCAGAGAGGATTTCAAGCCAGAATACAACTATCACTTTTTGAGCTTCTCTTGACCTCACATTTGGATGAGATCCTCCAGGTATGACTGAGTTAAATGCATTCATTACTCACCCTGGACATTTTCTGAGGGTTTGAAAAGTTCTATTCCTCCATGCCATCAATTTTGTCTCTGAACATTTTCAAAGCCTTTACTATGAGAAAATGTTACCCTCATTCTGAACTGACCTCTGTTTCCCTTGGTGATATTCCTTTAATAGCTGAATCTTATTGCTGACATTGTATCTAAGTCATAATCCCATTTCTGTGTTGCTTCTAACTGGTTGGGAACAATTTTCACAATAACCTATGTGGAAGAATTGTGAATGGGCTGCCCTAAAACTCTATTCTCAACTGAATAAATCAAATGTGGGAAACTTCATCACATCCAAAATCCTAGGACCAGTCCCTAATTCCATATAGGTCCATAGGGATTATTTTCCCAACCTCAAAAGAGTGACATGGAGATGTGCTCCATTCACTTTTGAAACATTTAAATAGAGGCATGTTATTTCTGCTTCGGTTCTCAACAATTTGCCCAGATTATAGAAGTAGTTCTTGATTTATGATCACAATTGGGACTAGAATTTCCATTGCTAAACAATATGGTTGTTAAGTGAATCACCTCCATTTTTACCACCTCTTTTTGCCATGCTTGTTAAGCGAATCACTGCAGTTGTTGCAAAACATGCAATTGTTAAGCAAATGAAGCATCTCCCATTGACTCTGCTTGTCAGAAGCTGGCTGGGAAGGTGACAAATGATGATCAGAATATTGCAGCCATTATAAATACATCCTGATTGCCAAGTTCCCAAATTTTGATCATATGATTGTGGGGATACTACAACGTTTGTAAGTATAAGGGCCAATTGTAAGTCACTTTTTTTTTAATATCGTTGTAACTAAAAATAATCACTAAACATATAGTTGTAAGTCGAGGACTACCTGTACTGGGAGTATCTACATTTGCAAAGTATCTATATTTGCAATATTTTCCCTTTGGTTATGTATCCTGACTTTGTCTATGAAACTAAGAGACATTTGCTAAGACCCTTACAACCTGCTTTTCAATTTGGGCACATTGCAACCTAGATTCAACAAGCCAATTAAGATTTGGTTTCTTCCAAATTCTCTGAGTGTTTCTGCTTCTTCTTAATTTTAACTTTGCCATCTGTGACAGTAAAACAAGACTGTTTTAAAAGAGCAAACCACAGAGGTAAAAATAACTACATATCACCTGGAGTTTCTCATTAGCTTTCCTGTTTCTTCCGAAAGTTGTGCCTGAATTGTTCCTTTTGCTTTTAGAAGAACAAAAGAAATGAAAGTTGGGAGGAAAAAATGAAGTAAACAGTAAAATTAATTCCAAGAGTTTACAACCTTTTCTTCTTGCATTCTGAGACCTAAATATAAAACTGTTCCTTCTAATTCCAAATATCCCACTCGATATAAAAACATAGCTACTATAAATGAAGTGCTTCTCACAGATGTGTGCACAGTATATAATTCAGCAGAAGATATCAGTCTTCAGAAGATAAGGAAAGAGAAAATACTGTTGAAATGAGAGAATGCATGAAATGGAAATGTCACATTTTTCAAGTATGTATACGTATGTGTAACATGTATATATGTATGTATATTGTATAATTATATATATGCATGTATGTATGAATGTATATGCATATGCATATATATGTGTGTGTGTGCATGTATGCATGTATGCATGTGTGCATTTGTGTATATATATCATACATACAGATATACACACAAACAAAACTGCAATTAAATACTGCTGTCTGAAATAATAACAACTTAATGTCAGATTGCCTGAATATTTGGAGTATTTTTTACCATAACTAAGGATCTGCCTTGTCCAAATTTTACACAAGAAAAATACATTAAAATGCCAGGGATATGCAATCTACCTCTGCAGTTGGAATGGATCCCTCAAAATAGCAAAATGACTGAGGTCTTTATCTAGCTAACTAGCTAACTTGGAGCCTTCAGGCCACTAGTGAATACTGGTGGCTACATGAAGAAATTCATGTAGTTTTCTTGCCAAGATTTTAAGATCTGTCCACCTCCTAATGACTGACCCAAAATCAACCAGCTGGATTTGTGCCTAAGAAAGAACTAGCATTAAGACTCTTCCAATTTCTAGCCAAGCATCTTAAACACTACACCAAATTGCCTCAGTATATTAAATTAGGGCCATGAAAATGGTTTCCAACATCTACATTTGTTAAGATTCTAGAGTCTTTAAGACTGAAACAAAATCTAGATTCTTTAAGACTCTGATTGGAAATCCTGAAACTCAATCAATCAATCAGAATAGAGCTGGAAGGGACCCTAAAGGTCTTCTAGTCCAACCCCAAACTCAAGCAGGAGATTCTACACCAGAAGTGTCAATTTCATTAAGGGCCACATCAGCGTGGTGGTTGCCCTCAGGGGGCCGGGTAGGCATGGCCAAGGTGGTCATGGTTGACTGGGTGGACATGACCAGAGTGGGCATGGCTGGGTGATCGCAAATGACTTGGGTGCTGCCAGGGTGGACAAGGCCAGTTTGACATTGCTCACATGGGGGGCACCTATAGGGGCCACCCAGGCATGGCTGGGGAAGAACAGGGGTCTCCAGGAGAGGTGGTCAGGACCAAGTTGGGCACCAGGGCCTGATCCTCCGAAGGAACCTCGCTGACTCTTTTGAACCATGTGGGGGCCACCAGATGGCAGCACAGGTTGCCTGGGGCCTGGGCAGTGGGCAACAAGCCCAGCCCTTGAACTCCCAGGGCACTCACTGGAAGATGAGGTTGGATGGCAGGGTCCAAGCACACAGGGGCCATGGTGCAGTGGTGACAGCAATCGGCTGGGGTACCTCATTGAGGCCCCACTGTCTGTATTTGCTTGCCCATGGGTGGAATACTGGAATACTGCTATCATGTCACCCCTAGTCCTTCTTTTCTATAGACTAGACAAACCCAAATATAACCATTCTTCATATGATTTAGTCTCCAGGCCTTTAATCGTCTTAGTTGCTCTTCTTTGCATTTCCCCCTCCCCCAAAGTCTCAATATCTTTACTGTAATGTGGTGACCAAAACTGAATACAGTATTCCAAGTGTGGCCTTACTAAGGCTTTATAAAGTGGTACTAATACTTTGTGTGATCTTGATTCTATGTCTCTGTTTATACAACCCACGATTGTATTAGCTTTTTTGGTTGCTGCTGCACACTACTGGCTTATATTTAAGTGATCATCATCTAGGACTCCAAGGTCCCTCTCGCACAGTTACTCTTTTTAAGCCAGATTTCACCTAATCTGTACTTGTACCTTTGGTTTTACCTGCCCAAGTGTAAAACCTTGATTTCCCCCTCATTCAATTTCACATTGTTAGATAGGGGTCATTGTTCAAGTGTCTTGGATCCTGAGCTTGACTTCTGGGGTGCTGGCTATTCCTGCTAGCTTAGTGTCACCTGCAAATTTAATGAATTCCCCTTATATTCCCTCATTTACTGTAAGTCATTTATGAAGATATTGAAGAGTATCGGGCCTAAGACAAAGTCCTGTGATATCCCACTACTTACTTCTCTCCATGTAGATATAGTACCATTAACAGTACTCATTGAGTACGGTTTGTCAGCCAGCTACAAATGCAGTTTGTCAGCCAGTTACTCATGGTAGATCTACTTGGATCTGTTCCTCAGTATAGAGAATTCTTATTGTGAAACTGAATTACCAATCTGTCATGTCCTTGGAGATTATAAGTAGAGCTACAACAAGTATTTGGAAGAGACTGGATGGATGGGAGCCAATGTTCAAGGTTTTTAACATACAAGAAGTTTACTTTCCAGATGGCCTGTGGCACATAAAAAAAGTTAGTTTTCATAAGTCTGCTATACTCCCAAGGTTCTTCTGCATTTTTTCAAATAATTGATGAAAATGACATTTTTAAAAAGAAATTTCAAAGGAGAAAAAAATGTTGATGGTTCTCTTTACACTGGTTAATTAAAAACTGGGGACTATATATGAAAGAGCTGGCTTTCATTATAAATTGGTGGTCTGCAGGATCCCTGATTTTTCAATGGTTCAGGTACATCCCAAGGAAGACATCAGAGAACTTTTCACTCTGGGCTCATTCCAATCAGAAAGTATAGACACCCATGGAAACTGCAAAGATTAATAGATAATAATCAACATCCAACCCATTCCTTCTTGTATTTTGCAGTAGAAAAAGAAGAAACCACTGAAAGAAATAGAAACACTTGAAAAATGATATTTCTTTTTTAAAGAATAAGTTTTCATGAGGAAAGAAATTTTCAAAAAGGGAAAGATTGATTTGGATACTTTTTTTATTTAACCAGATTCAGTCAGATTTTATCATGGTAGAGCTGCTGTGTCAATTATTTTAATTGCATGTGCTTTTACTTGAGGAATCATGTGAAAAACCCCACAGAGTCTACTTTTGGATTCTCATTCACATTTACACAAAACAATGGCAGAGAAAGAATAATCTAGTTAGTAGATATATCTTTGGACCAATATCTGATAGCATTCATCAAAGGTGGATTGGAAGGAGACAAAATGAAGAACTTCATATGATCATAGTTAAAATTGCCACAGATGTGGTGATGGCCACTAAGTGTTAATTTAGGGAGGATAGGTCTATGAAGGGCTATCAATCTTGAAGACTCAGTATCTCTCCAGGTTAGAAGAAGTAGGGTTTCAGATCCTACTGTAGTTGAAGGAGAAAATCAGTAGAATAGAGCTACTTTATGTCTCCATCTCCTGTTTGTAAGCTTCTCAAAGGATTATGGAAAATGCTGGATTCAGTTTCTGAAATAAATTGGAACTAACGAAGAAAAGAGAGGGAAAATCCATGGACATAAATGAATAGCTGTTTTAGGTCCCTACTAATAATAATCAAAAATACTATTAGAAATCCCACATGCTAGACAATAAACAGAATCCTTTTGAGAATTCCAGAGGGTGGCAGGCGGGGGGGGGGAGAGAGAAGCTCAACTTCTCCAAGGGAAAAAACAAAACAAAAACATCACCATAACATTAAGGCCAAAGTAGCATCTTAACACCTAAGTTCCATTTTCAAGAGAAAAGCAGCTTTGGTTATTTTTACTGTGCTTCACATAAGCTCTGACACTGATCATTAAGTGTAATAATTAGACTGGTTTTCTGTTACAATTTTAGCATTCAATCACAATTAGTCAGAATGGATCAGAGCTAAACTAAAGCAATGCTATTATCTTCCCTTGGAAGCACAGCTTTCTGAAAATGGAATGAAAACACTCAAGAGGATGACACCCTTAATGTCTGCACCATGCAGATAATGCCCTTTCTAATATATATATATGTATAGTCTTTCTAGTTAAGTAGGATCAAGTACTGAACAGGTTAGAAGGGACTTACAAGTCCTATAAGCTGAAATTTCTGGCCAGAAATTTTATACACACATACACACTATCAGTGATGGCAAACCTTTTAGAGACCGAGTGCCCAAACTGCAACCCAAACCCCACTTATGTATCATCGGGTGCTGGGTGGGTATGATCAATTGGGTGGGTGTGACCAATTGGGTGGGTGTGACCAATTGGGTGGGCATGGCTTCAGTGGTAATGGCAGACTGGGTGGGACTAAAAAGTTCAATCAATCAATTCCAACTTTGTGATATCTTTTTTTTTCCGCAAGAATTTGAAATTGATTGATTGATTGATTGAATCATTTTTTTTTTTTTTTGCACATGGTGGTGGAGGCCTAAAGTGAAAAGATTTTATAAAACCCAGCTGAAGGCCTAGGACTGGAGCAACGGCACGCGTGCCCAGAGAGAGGGCTCTGCGTGCCACCTGTGGCACGCGTGCCATAGGTTCGCCACCACGGCGCTATATCATACTAGAAGACCTTCCAGCTCTCTTCAAATCCTGTTTTCTATGTTCTGATTTCATAAAGACAATCATATAACTGATTTTGTCAAGAGTTAAGAGAATCATGAAAAATATTTTTTTTTTACATGGAGAACTATCTGCGCCCAATCTTGGATTAGACAGACTTAGGGGAATCCATTTATACGTATGGAAACTGTTGTGTCTTGAGTCTGCAAAAGCAGGCTCGGGACATTGCATTGGTCCCGGGTATTCCAAAAGCTGCCCGGGACCAGACTGAGTGGAGCTGGCCTTGTGCACATGCGCAAAAACGCCCCATTACTTTGTTTTGTTTTTGTCCGGGTCTCTGCTCACTTAAAGAGGCCTGCGTGCCTGTTGCTGTCTGTTCGGTATTGAGTAAAGAGGAATAAAGAGCTGTTGAACTTCGCCATGTCTACTCATCATTTGCAAGCAAATGGAGTATTTAACACTGGCAACGAAGGTGGGATCCTTTGCAAACTAAAGAAAAAGTTTTAAGGACTTACCAAGAAAGTCCTGAAGAGGGAAGAAAGCGTCTGAATCAGCATCCCAGCCTGCCAGTATAGTGTCGCTGGAGAGTGAGCTTGGCTAAAGGACCCTTCCCCCAAACAGAAGTTTGCAGAGGAGCGAGTGGTGAAAGTACAAAGGTATGATGGCGAAGATTGGTCGTTTGGCTGATTTTGATGTCTCACACCCAGAGATGGAACTCCTACGTTGCAAGGGTGGAGAATTACTTCAGAGTAAACCAAATTAGAGAGGATGGCTTGAAAGCTGCAACTCTTTTGTGTGTTTGTGGACAGGAAGCTTTTGAAATTGCAGAGAATCTGGTGGCCCCTGCATCTCTGGAATCAGTAACATATACTGATTTGAAGAAAATGCTAAAGGAACATTTCCAGCCAAAGTTATCTGTTATTGCTTGGAGGCACACGTTCAAACAGAGAGACCAGAGGCCAGGTGAATCTGCTTTGGATTTTATTGCGGCCTTAAGGCAAGCAGCCAGACCATGTGAGTTTAAGGATCTAGAAGAGAGGCTGCGAGATCGCTTCGTATGCGGTTTAAGGAACAGAGACTTTCAGCAGAAGATTTTTGCTAAAGAAGATGTCTCTTTCCAAGATGCTCTACGAGAGGTGACAGCTGAGGAAGCAGCAGGCGGAGCTGTGAAGACCATATGGCCCACCAAGAGCCCTCCAGAGTCAGCTACAGTCCATCAAGAGGACGCTAGAGAAGAATTGGAAGCGGATCCTGAAGAAGAGGTGGATAGACTTCACCAGCCAGCTGGAAGGAGGCAGAAGAAACATCCGGACAAGGCCCCAGCACCTCTTCAATGCCTCGGGTGTGGAGGACGCCACAAGCGAGCTGATTGCAGATTTTGCTCCGCCATTTGCAGAGCGTGTGGCAGGCAAGGCCACATTGCATCCATCTGTTTGGGTCATCAGAAGGTACAACCTCATGAAGAATTGCATCTGAAATGTACCAGGGTCCCCAGCCAACATAGAGTGGGCTTCTGCGAATTGAGCAGGAGTATTTTAAGGACCGGGACACATAAGCCCCTTAAGAAGAAGCTGTCCATCAATTTAAGACTGAAAGGGGTTCTCTTATCAATGGAGTTGGACACTGGGTCCGCTCTCTCCATTATTTCCATTAACACATTCAAAAGGATATGCAGTTGCAGTGGCCTTTAAGTTAAACTCAGGCCATACAATCTAATCCTTACAGATTTTCAGAATTCTATGGTGTGTGTTAAGGGGGAGGCCACCCTTAGAGTACAACATAAGGATTTTGAAGGTCCCCTAGATGTGATGGTTGTAGGGGGTGAACGCATGAGTCTTATTGGACTCGACTGGTTTGAGGCCCTGGGAATCCAGGTCACTGGGCTGCACAATTTGCAAACGTTAAGCCTTGCAGAAGTCTGCAAGGAGTTTGCAGATGTGTTTAGTTCAGAGTTAGGATCCTACAAGCTTAAAGCTTAAAGAGGCCTGCGTACCTGTTGCTATCTGTTTGGTATTGAGTAAAGAGGAATAAAGAGCTGTTGAACTTCGCCATGTCTACTCATCATTCACAAGCGAATGGAGTATTTAACAGAAACGGTCAACACTTCAACACAAAGAAAGTGTTGACTTTCAATGTATGCATGGAAGTGTGAGTCAGTAGGGTAGAGATGTCAGAAGTGCTTGAACTGGACCAAAGAAACAATTCAATTTCACTTTGACCAGTCTTTATTAGAGTCACTGAAGAAATCGTAAAGCATCTACTATATTAACATTCAATGCACATTACTTCGAGACCCTTGGAAAAAATTGCTGGAGTTTCTTAGTGTTCTCAAGATTCTTACTTTCTGGATCAAATTAAAGATCTATTTTTCACAAGGCAAGAGAACTAAAGGAGATGAACACATGAGTTGCTTTAAACTCAGTCTGTCCAGAGGATATCTTCATTCATAAGTGTCAGCTTTCCACAGTTTGTCACACCACCTTTGGTGAGAATTCCTTGGACAGAATGATGCTGGGGGGACATTCTGCATTCAAAATATGGCTTTGTCTATTAAGCTACATCCAGAGATGTCTTGGACAGTTCTAAATAGCACCACTTGATCTTTAAAAAAATATATCTTTCTGCAGTTTGGCCCAGACTCTGTTCTCTTTCAGTAGGAACAGTCTTAAAAACTGCCAATCACCTATTGATCTGCTGAAATTGTTGTTAAGTGAAGCAAAATAAATTTAAGAATGAGGCAGAAATAATCAAATCACTTTGTGGACTAACACATTTTTTAGACTGGTTTCACATCATATTAAGCCATGCTTTGTTTAACAAGGATTTACTGGAATAGATTACAAAAGATACCAATAGAAGAGATTTTTTTTAACCCTCAGGATTGGACCTCACCAATTACAAATAATTAAGGACTGACCACTTTTGGAGGGGAGGGGGCTTCAAGATGATAATGAGGAGTAAGCAGTTCCAAATCTCTCTTCTGATTCACATGATTCACATGAGCCAAACTGAACCAGTACTACATTATAGCTTATATAATAAGCTATATAATCTTGTAACCCACAAGATAAAGCCCTTCGTGTGTCTTATCTTTTCCTTTTCTCTCTTCTCTCTTCTCTTCTTTCTCCCTTCCATCCACAGCAGTTTACACAAAGCCAGCCACAGATTCATGGCAGATATTATAATACAATCTCTCTCCTGATATCCCTCCCCTTCCATTTAACTGAGCAAAAGCTACTTGAGTAGCAAAGCATCCATCATGCTGATGATGGATCACCACTCCACAAAATAACAAAAGAGGTAAAAGTAAAGTAAAAAAAGAAGATATTTTGGAATCTTTAGCAGAAGCTATAACAATAGACTCTGGATTTCATCCTTTCCCTAGACCAGTGGTTTTTAAATTTCAGCAACTCCCACAATTCTCCAAAAGTCCACATATCTTAAAATGTCTCAAAGGTGCTTTTTCAAGAGGCAATTGGATTTTCTTATTTTTCTTTGAAGAGGTTTCACTTCTCATTCAAAAAGCTTCTTCAGAGTTGAAGAAGCTTCTTGAATGAGAAGTGAAACATCTTCAAAGAAAAACAAGGAAGTCCATCTGCCTTTTGAAAAAGCACCTTTAGGACAACCATGACCTGGATGACTGAGAATCTCCATAGACATATCTAAAACTTGTAAAGGGTGAAGATGGTATAGTAAAACTTTAAAATTAATCGATGACCTGGAATCACATGAAAGGATACCTCTTCACTCCCTTTCAAGACAGAGGGGGGCATCTTGAACATCATACATGCAAACATACACACACACACATATGAACATACATATTTGCCATTTGAATTAAGAAAATAAAAAATAAAGAAACTGAGATGCTGCTCAAATTCTTGGATGAAGATTCAGCCCCTTGTGCCTTCTACAGCATTACTGAAAAACAAACACGATAAGTGGCTGTAGCCAAGGCTTCATTCATAAGTACATATATGGGACAGTTTTCATTCAAATTAGAAGAATGTTTCAAGGTCACCCTTAATCTTTCTGGCTGACTGAGTTTCAAACCAAGATCTTCCCAGTCCAAGATTCCAACCATATCCTTTTAAGGGTTGCTTAAGAATTGTAGAAATAGTCCCTTGCTATCAAAACTCCCATATTTCAAGAGTGGAAGTACTCACGTGTTTTATTATATATATATACTGGTACCTTCAAGTCAGTGTTGACTGCTGGCGACTACCTGGATAAGTCCTTGCAGTTAATCTTGGCAAGATTTCAGAAGTAGTTTATCATTGCCTCCTTCCTAGGGCTAAGAAAGGGTGACTGGCCCCATGTCACCCATCTGGCTTTGTGTTTAAAGTAGGACTAAAATTCAAGGTTCCCCTTAACCATTATAGGTAGTCCTCAACATATGACTGCAACTGAGCCCAGAATTATAGCTGTAAGTCATCACGGTTCTTAAGCAGGTCATTTGACCATGACCAATTGTATGACCTTTTTTGCAGCAGTCATTAAATGAATACAGAAGTCATTGAGCAAATGCATTAGTTGTTAAGCAAACTTATTTTCCCCAATGGCCATTTTTTGCTGGACCCTGGAAGTAAACTGGAAATCAGCAAAAATAGATAAAAATTGCAGTCATGTAACTGAGTGATGCTGCAAATGGCCATAAATGTGAGCTGGTCACCAAGTACTCAAATGCAATCATATGACTGCAGAAGGGAGAACGGCCATCGAAACTTTGAAAATGGGTCATAAATAGCTTTGGGGAGGTCTGTCATAACTTTGAATGGTTGTTAAGCAGCTGATCATTAAATGAGGACTACTGTACAATTCGGTTCCACTCAAGCAGCAAAGAAGTACTCTGATTTCTTTCCAAACACCCCAAGAACATAGAGGCCCATTTAATTTGTCCAGGTACAATAGCAGGCTTAACTGTAGCTTAGCTAAACAGACCACAGGGTTTACAATCACATGTTCAGCTCCAAAGGCTTCAGGATCAAAGTTTACTGTCAGTTATTAAAGTAAGATTTACTAGCAAATGGGAAAAAAGCATAATGCATGGCATCAACACAAAATAGGGAAAATACTATTTTTTTCATTATTTGAAATAAGATAGCCAAATAAGTTCAAGCCACATAATAACCACGACACCTTCCATACTTCAGATACTGCATGAAATAGCCCAGACGTATTCACTGGAATTACAAATATTTTCCACCTAAATGTGTTTGCCTGCAATGTCATGTTTGCAATCTTTATTTAGAATTTGCATAAGAGGGTGCTTCTTTTAAACATTAAACCCCTAGAGTTTTAAAATCAGATCTCATAGCATTGTGAAGGAAAGAACATTTTTTCTTAAAATAATCCCAATTTGATTCTCTCTAATGGAGAGATTGAGGAAAGAAGGGAGAGATGGTAGCTCAAAACTGATTTCCCTTGAAAATATATACATTTAAAGTGCTTGTGCTTGCTTGCTGAGGCTCTGCAGAGCAATTTTGTTCATAATGTGCTATAAAAAGCTAAGATGCTGTTACTCCTTCAATGTTTGCTAGCAGCATTTACTTAGAGCTTCAAGTGAAGTGGCATGGGGCTTCTTTCTTAATTAATGTGCTACAAAGAAGGATTCTGTACAAATCAGACACTAGTTTTGTTCTATCTTTTCACATTTTTTTTTCTGACTTGGTGAGGTTACTATAAGTGAAACTCAGTTGTTAGTGAGAACAAGGGGAAGGGTAAGAAACTGTGAACAGATTTCAGCAAACCTCAGAGGACCTGGGAATACGCACATCACAGGCTATTTAAATGGTATAGGTGAGGACTCAGCTGTGACCTATTTAAGTCCCAGATAGTCCAGCTATCTGGTAACACCTAGAAAACCTTAGCTTATCTCAAAAACTAAGCAGAGTTGAACTTAGTTAGATGGGAGGCTACCAGGAAATATCAGGGTTAGGCAAAACACCCCAAAAGACCACTTCCAAATAGATGTGTCCACAAGTCACTAGAAATTGAGCTTGAGTTAAAAAAGGATTTTACCTATTGAGTTAGCTGAATTCAGAATCTAGTTTGGGCTACTATCTGTTGTCCAGCCATGGGCTAGGTTAGTAACTGGGCATATCATATTTGGAAGAAAAAATATCCTCTATCTACACAACTAAGGAAAGTCTTGTTGGAGCAACTACAGGATTATCTAGCACAGACATGTCAAACACAAGGCCCAGAGGCCGGATGCAGCCCGCAAAGTGGTTTCATGTGGCCCGCGAAAACAGTGAAAACAGTGAGGGAATGGCCCCCTCTGCCTTGACCCTGGCCCACGCCGGCCGGGAGCCAATGTACAAATTTGTGGTGACCATCTATGCTGAAATGCATTCAGTCTTAGCTCCACAAGACTGTCTAGAAATAGCGAGGGACCAGACCCTGCTGTGTCGGCCCCGCCCCCTGGGTGCATGCTGGGGAGGTGTCACCCTTTGTGAAGAATGAAGAAATGGACCATGCCTTGGCGATTGCCCCGGTCCCACCCCCTTCTGCCAGACACCCTCAGATCTGTCCCACTCCTGCCCAGGCCCCCACAGGCACCTTTGACACGAATGATGTAGAGCTGGCCATGCCCACCCAGTAGGCCACACCCACTCCATCCACAGCCACCCAGTAGGCTGCACCCACCTGGCCCCCCGAGGGCAACCGCAATGCTGATGCGGCCCTCAATGAAATTGACACCGCTGATCTAGCGCCATGTTCTGGGTCATACAGTGACCCACTGGATGCCCCTCTAAACCTGGACTGGAGAGTACCTGCTTCTTCCTTTATCAGTTTACAACTACCAATTTTTAAGACCACAGGTATCTACAACCAAATGGGGACTTCAGAGAGTCTCACCACAGATTCACAGTATATGTAAGGATTGAATGAATCTCAAAATCTCTCTCACCCAAGGATAAACAAAGCTTGTAGCACAAACAAATAAAAGGGGCGTTGACTTACCTGAACGCCTTTTCTCAGCACGGAGATGGATAATCCACTCAGTGGGTTGAGACTGTATTCCTGCCCAATCAGATCAGTCAGCCAAAGTTGCCACGCCTGTCCTGGACCACGACTTCCCAGTCTTGACACGAGCGAAGCCATTGACTGACAGTAAGACGTTTTGGCTCAACTAAATATACCCTATTATCCTAGTCAATAAGGGTGGGTGTGGATTATCCATCTCCATGCTGAGAAAAGGCGTTCAGGTAAGTCAACGCTCCTTCTCCAGCACTGGAGATGGATAATCCACTCAGTGGGACATACCAAAGCCTATTGTCCCTTGGGTTGGGGAATAGACTGGTCCCGTGTGTAACTTTGGTCTAGAACCTGCTGTAGAACCCTCCTACTGAAGGACGCCTCTGCAGAGGAGTATTTGTCGATTTTGTAATGGCAAATGAATGGAGAGGGCGAGGCCCAAGTGGCT
Organism: Crotalus tigris; assembly: GCF_016545835.1. Lineage (NCBI taxonomy): Eukaryota > Metazoa > Chordata > Lepidosauria > Squamata > Viperidae > Crotalus > Crotalus tigris. Next base: position 524,962 of record NW_024098259.1, on the reverse strand, counting down.
GCCCTGCATACCTCTTCAATAGAAGCCTGCATGGCCCATGCTGCTGAGGTGGCAGCGCTCCTTGTGGAGTGGGCCGTGATATGCTTGGGGACTTGCAAGGACTCCGCCTGGTATGCCCCAGTGATGCATGCCCTAATCTACCTGCCAATGCTAGAGGACGAGACCTTCCGGCCCCTAGTGGTGGGGTGGAAAGATATGAAAAGCGCTTCCGAGCATCGGAATTCCGCTGTGCATAAAATGTAATATCTTAATGTCCTTCGTATGTCCAAGGTGTGCCATTGTTGCTCCAGGGTATGAGCTGGGTTTGGACAGAAGTCTGGTAGGACTATTTCCTGTGTTCTGTGAAAAAGGGAGTTGACCTTTGGAATGAAGGAAGGGTCTATTCTTAAGACTACCTTGTCCCTGTGAAAGTGACACAGGTCCTTCCTCATTGAGAGAGAAGCTAACTCGGATATCCGTCGAGCTGACATGATAGCTACTAAGAATGCTACCTTATGGGTCAGGTAGCGAATGTCACATGTTTTGAGTGATTCGAAGGGCGCTCTGGTAAGAGCTTGTAGTACTCGTGGTAGTTCCCACGATAGATACCTGTGCACGGTTGGCGGTCTGATGTTCGCAGCCCCCTTGAGAAAGGATTGTATTAAGGGATGCTTGCCCAAGGTTTCACCGGGACTGACTGAAAGTATAGTTGAGAGGGCGGCGATCTGCCTGCGCAGCGTGTTTGGCAAGAGGTCCCTCTCTAAGCCATCTAGTAGGAATTCTAGGATCTTGGGGACTGTGATCCCTTCGAGTAACAATTCCTATTTAGAGCACCATGATTGGAAGCTTCTCCACGTGGCCTCGTAGATACGGTTCGTGGAGGGGCGCCTTGACGCCTGTATGACCCTAATTACACCCTGTGAGCAAGCCCCCTTGACTAAAATTGACTGTGCAAGTGCCAGACGGCTAGTTGTAGCCATTGTGGCTCTGGGTGGGAGAGCTCCCCCTGCTTGAGGGAGATCCTCTCCGGAGGAATCCGCCATGGATTCGTGCGGGAGAGACTCCTCAGGTCTGCGAACCAAGGTCTCCTTGGCCAATAAGGGGCCACAAGGATTACCTCGGCTCTTTCCTGCAGAATCTTGCGTACTACCGTTGGAAGGAGAGGTAAGGGTGGGAACATGTACAGGAGTTCCTTTGGCCATGGGCTCCGTAACGCATCCATCTGCTCTGCTCCCCTGGATGGGAATCGGGAGAAGAAGCGCATTAGGTGGGCATTGGAAGGAGAGGCAAATAGGTCCACCTGGGGAAGCCCGAAGTGGTGACAGATCTCCCTGAAGATCCTCGGGTGTAGTTGCCACTCCGATGATCTATTGTTGATCTGCTCAACAGATCTGCTTGGATGTTTGCCTCCCCCAATATGTGGTCGGCCTTTATGGAGGCCAGATTTTGTTCCGCCCAGGCCCCCAGTAGGAGGGCCTCGGCCGAGAGCGAGTGGGAGTGTGTGCCCCCCTGACGGTTTATGTGGACCTTGGCTGTCACGTTGTCCATCAGGACTAGTACGTGCCTGCTTTTTATACTGCTCCGGAAATGTCTTAACGCTAGATGAATAGCTCGTAGCTCGAGCCAGTTTATGTTGTGTCGGAGGTCCACCGCTGACCAGTGGCCCTGTGTCCACTTGGTCCCCAAGTGGGCTCCCCAGCTGAATAGGCTCGCATCTGTCGTGACTACTATTCTGTCTGGTTCCCTGAAGGGAGACCCTCTGAGGAGGGCCGGGGATAGCCACTACCTGAGGGATTGTCATACTCCCAGAGGTATGCCTACCTTCTCCGGGTTGCACTGAGTTGCTGTCTCTGAAACGGGAGCATGAACCACTGCAGTTCTCTTGAGTGTAGCCTTGCCCAAGGAACTATTGCTATGGTCGATATCATCTTCCCTAACAGCTGGGAGAGGCAGACCAACGTCACTGACTGACCGCGGCTTACCTGTTTTACAGTTTTCCTTATGCTGCTGAGGCGTTCCTGTGATAGGTACACCTTGCACTCCTTTGTGTCTATGACAGCTCCCAGATGGAGTATTCTCGTAGTTGGGGTTAGGTGGCTCTTTGGAAAGTTCACCGAGAAGCCGTGGTCCTCCAGCAGTTTTATCACTAACTTTAGGTCCGCCTGAGACTGTTGGGCGGACGATGACTGGATTAGAATATCGTCTAGGTAGCACTGGACTCTGACCGGGACGTTTCTTAGGTGTGCTGCCAGAACCACCAGAATCTTGGTGAACACCCTGGGCGCTGATGACAGGCCGAATGGAAGTGCCCTGTATTGGAAATGGTGCCCCTGTAGGCAAACTGTAGGAAGCGGCGGTGAGCCAGAGAGATAGGGATGTGCAAGTATGCCTTCGTGAGGTCGATCGATGCCAGAAAATCCCCTTTCCTTATGCTTTCAAGGATGGAGTGTAGTGTCTGCATTTTGAATCTGCAGTATTTTAGGTAGAAATGGGGCGTTGTCTTACCTGAACGCCTTTTCTCAGCAGGATGATGTAGAGTCCAATGGATGGGTTCTATGACAGCCTTCCTGCCCGGCAGACTGGGTAAAAACTTCGGCCACGCCTCTTCCTTTGGGCGTGACTCCAGTTTTGACTTAGGCGAGAAACTTTGTTGGAATTAATATTGTAGCTCTTTATCTTATACCTGCCTAGACCTAACCCCTGGGTGGGCTTGGACTCTACATCATCCTGCTGAGAAAAGGCGTTCAGGTAAGACAACGCCCCTTCTCCAGCAGGATGGCTGTAGAGTCCAATGGATGGGACATACCAAAGCCCTCATGTCCCCCTGGGAGGGAATGTCTAGGCTACCGAATTCTGAGCAGATACGACTTGCCGTAGCACTCTTCTACCAAAGGCAGCATCTGCTGCGGCAAGGGAGTCTAAACGGTAATGCCGAATGAAGACAGAAGGGGAAGACCAAGTTGCGGCCTTGCAAATTTCTTCTACCGGCGCTTGTGTTAGCCACGCCGCAGATGTGGCTGCGCTCCGTGTTGAATGGGCAGTCACATGTGTGGGTACTGGCAGTTCCTGCGAGACGTAGGCTTGGGCTATGCAGGCTCTGATCCACCTACCTATGGTGGAAGAAGACACCTTCTTTCCCATAGTTGATGGTTGAAAGGAAACAAATAATGCTTCTGTCTTGTGGAAGGCCGAAGTGCGTTTCACGTAGAAACACAGCGCTCTACGCACGTCCAGCTTGTGCCATCTATGCTCTAGCCTATGTTTGGGTTTTGGGCAGAAATCAGGAAGAGTCAGTTCCTGAGATCTGTGAAATATGCTGTTTACTTTCGGAATGAAGGCCGGATCTGGTCTAAGAATGACCTTGTCCTTGAAGAAGGTACACAGATCCTTCCTTACTGACAGTGCCGCTAGTTCTGAAATTCTTCTTGCTGAAGGAATTGCCACAAGAAAGGCTACCTTCAGCGATAGGTGATAAAGAGAACATGATTCAAGAGGCTCAAAGAGTGCTGATGTCAAGGCTAGAAGGACTTTAGGCAAGTTCCAAGACGGGTACCTGTGTATAACGGGGGGTTTTGTGTTGGTCGCCCCTTTTAAAAAGGCGTTAATCACTGGATGTTGCGCTAGGGAGGTTAAGTTGTCGCAGGAGAGTACAGTTGAGAGAGCCGATATCTGTCTGCGAATAGTGTTGACTGATAGGCCCTTATTAAGACCCTCCAAGAGATAATCTAGAATATTGGGGATAGATACTGCGGCTGGATCTAGGTGAAGAGGAGCGCACCACCTACAAAAACCTTTCCATGTAGCATCGTAAATCCTGTTAGTGGACGCTCGTCGTGATGCTTGTATGATCGATATCACCCCTGCCGAGTAAGATTGCTTGGCTAAACTTTGCCGCTCAAATGCCAAGCGGCTAGTTGTAGCCACTGGGGATCTGGGTGTACAAACTTGCCCTGGCTGAGAATTACTCTGTCCGGGGGAATCCTCCACGGGGGTGATATCGAAAGGTCCACGAGGTTGGCAAACCACGGGCGCCATGGCCAATGCGGGGCAATGCAGACTATCTCTGCTCCTTCCAGAATCAACTTGCGTATGGTCGCCGGTATTAAGGGCAGTGGTGGAAAGGCGTACAGGAGTTGTGCCGGCCACCGACACCTGAGAGCATCCGTTCCCTCTGACCCCGGAGACGGGAATCTGGAGAAGAACCTGGGGAGTTGTGTGTTCTTGGGATTGGCAAATAGGTCCAGATGCGGTTGTCCGAATCTCCGGGAGATCTCCTCGAACAGAGCCGGATCCAGACGCCATTCCGACTGATCCACCTTGGCTTTGCTCAGGGAGTCTGCCTGGGTATTTGTCTCCCCTGAGATGTGTTCTGCTCTGATGGAACTCATGTTGGTTTCTGCCCATCGAGCCAATGCCTCGATGGGCAGCTAATGCCTCCTTCATTAGTTCCGCTGATCGCGTTCCCTCCTCCTTGTTTACATGTCCCTTGGCTGCTACATTGTCTGTTAATACGAGGACGTGCCTCCTTGTTACTAGGTGTGAGAAATGACATAGAGCCAGGTGGATGGCCCGGAGCTCTAGCCAATTGATGCTGTGTGAAAGGTCCTTCTGGTCCCACTGGCCCTGTGCTATCTGGGTTCCCAGGTGGGCTCCCATCCGAACAGGCTCGCGTCTGTCGTGAGCGTGACCCTGTTCGGTTCCCTGAATATGCTCCCTTTGAGTACCATGGGGGATAGCCACCATTTCAGTGATCTCATCACCTGTACTGGTACCAAGACTTTCCTGTTGGAAGTACTGAGGTTTCTCCTCTGGTAGGGTAGGAGGAACCACTGCAACTCCCTCGAGTGGAGCCTTGCCCATGGGATAATGCCCATGCAAGATATCATCTTTCCCAGGAGTTTCGAGAGCTGTATCAAGGGCACTCTCCTGATTTTTTGAATTTGGTGAATTAGCTTGGATATGCTGATTTGTCGCTCCTGGGAAAGGTATACCCTGCACTGTGACGAGTCTATCACTGCGCCTAGGTGTTGCAGTCTCCTTGAGGGAGTGAGATGACTCTTGTCTATATTGACCGAGAATCCATGCCCCTGTAGGGTTCGGATTGTGGTCTTGAGATCTGCCTTTGCTTGTTCCTGAGATCTGGACTGAATCAAGATGTCGTCCAGATAAAACTGTACGCGAACCGGCATCAGCCTGAGATGGGCCGCTATTACAGCTAGGATCTTGGTAAATACCCTTGGCGCTGAGGATAGCCCGAAGGGTGGGGCCCTGTATTGGTAATGCCGGCCCGCGTAGGTAAATCTGAGGAATTTCCGGTAACTGGGATGAATGGGAATGTGTAGGTACGCCTCTGTGAGATCTATTGAGGATAGTAGATCGTCTTCCCTGACGCTGGCTAGGATGGGTTTCAAGGACTGCATCTTGAACCTCCTGTAATTTATGTAATAATTCAGGCCCTTCAGGTCCAATATTGCTCTCCACCCTCCTGATGTCTTTGGGATGACGAAGAGGATGGAATAAAATCCTCTTCCTTCTTCTCCCTTTGGTACCCTCTCTATGGCTTGAATTGACAGGAGGTGAGCTATGGCCGAAGTTAGCAACCTTGTCTTGTGTACCTTTCTGGAGATGGGACATCTGATGAACCGGTTTGGTGGGGGAGAACAAAAGTCTAAGGTCAGACCATGTCTGATCGTCTCCAAGACCCAGGCGTCGGTAGTGGTCTGCTCCCAGACCTCGATGAAATTTCCTAACCGACCTCCGATGGGAGTGTCCTGTTTGGCGTCACTTGGTACGCTTAAAGGATCTGCCTCCCAATATGGACGTCTGGGCTGGAACTGGCCTCTGGCTCCCGTGTTTTGGCGATCCTGGGTTCGATCCTGTCTCGGGTAGAAGGATCGTGAGCCTCTGGGCCAGTCCCAGGATTGCCCTGACCGAAAGGGCTGTCTCCATTCCCAGGGGCTTCCTGGGCGGAAGCCCTGTCTCCGGAAATCTTGACTGCCTCTCCTATCTAACTTTTTTGATGGGTGTACTAGGATCTTTCTCTTATCTCTGCCTTCACTGACATGTGGGTCCAGTATGGATCCAAATAAGAATGCTCCACTGTATTTGGACGTCGAGAGACGCCACTTGGACCTCAGGTCTGTCTTCCAATTTTTGAGCCACAGTAGTCTACGCGAGGCCACTGTGGCCGCAATGGATCTTGCCGCGTACTTTGTTGCGTACAGTGAAGCGTCAGCCATGAATTGAGAGGCCGCGAGGAGCTTGGCCAATGTTTGGTGTACTCTGACCTGATCTGGAGGCACCGTGCTTTGCAGTTCCCTCAACCACATAATACAGGCCCTCGCGAAGAATGATGAAGAAGTAGCTGCTTTGGCCGCCCAGGCTGCAGCCATGTGGGAACGACGGAGGGAGTGTTCAAATTTCTTTTCTTCAGGCTTCAAGGCCTCCGCCATGTCTCCTGGAATCGCGGAGGTAGAAAATAATGAGATCAAGGGGTTATCTACAGTAGGAACCTCTAACATGTTCGAGAAGGAGGGAGAGAGATTGAAAAGCTTTCTTTCCACGCTATTGGGTGCCGGTGGGCTTGCAAGGGAGGACCATTGTTCCTCTACCGTGGTCATGAAGACCTCCGGACATGGAATGTACTTATCCTGTGGGACTTTTTTGGCAAATAGGGGATTGGCCTCCTTGCTTGTAGAGGGCTTCTCTTCCTGTACTGATGTCAGGCTGACCGTGGAGACTGCCTTTATCAGAAGTGATTTGAGGAGCACTGGGTCAAAGAGGCCAGAGCTCGTCGCCTGCTCAGGTGCGGTGTCCTCATCCTCCAAAAGGGGCATGTCTGACATATCAAGGTCTAATGAGTCACCCTCTCCTATTTGAGAGGAAGTCTCAGAAATGTTAGTAGGGGGCGGTCTACTTCGTCCCTTATGGGATGTGTGAAAGGCCACTTGCCCCTTAGAAGCCATGAACTGGGAAAAGGCATCCTGCATGAATGCCTGAAATTGTGCCGACCATATGTTCTCCTGCGCTTTGTCACTGGACGTGGCAGCTGTAGGAGTGTGGTCGGGTGAAGAAGCTGGTGAGGAGGGATTGGAGGAATCCAACTGTTCAGTTTCCCCAGGAGGAGACCAAGTTTTGAGAACTTCCTGGGCAGTAGGTTCTGAGATGGGTGCCACCAATGGGACAGGGGAAACCGTACTTGTCCCATTGGAACTGGTTCTCTGTGCCCTGGTAATTTGTCGTTCTAAAGCCAAATGTCTCCTCAAAGCCTCTCGCTCAGCCGTTTTAGATTGTCCCTTTTGAGTAAGGTGCTTTGTTTTAGCCTTCTTCTTCCCCCCCACCTCTGGTTCAGAGGATCTGCGTTTTTGTTGCTGTTGTGGGGGGGACAATTGAGGGACCTGTGTGACTGAATACGAGACATTGTCTGCCATTGTGCCAGGTACCCCGAGTAGGCAATACCTGGAGTGGGGAATTAGGTTACGCAGATCAGTCGCAGATAATTGGGACTGAAAGTCCTCCTCTGCACAGACAAACAATGGCCGGACTGACAGGATCCTTTGGACCAGAAGATCCTGTAAGGCGGTGACTAAAGGTCACAATAGGAACAGTTAGATAAAAAAATATTCCTCCTCACCTCCTCACTTAGGTCCGGACTCAATGTAGTCAATATATTTCTCCCCAATCTGTGGCTGTGGCAACAGACCACGATCAGAACTGATGGCAGTTCTCTTCTTTTTCCCTCTTCCTTCCTCTTCAGTTCCCACTCTAGGAGAATTTAGAAATTTTTAGAGTATTCAATTAAAATAACCTGTTTAATTCCAACTAGCTTAAGCTAAAAATCCTAGCTACAGTAGAAATAATCCCCCAATGGGAGAGACTATACCTGCCTAGGAGCCAAAGTTGAAAACGTCTATCTTCTGGGCAAGATCAGTCAAGACTGGGATGTCGTGGTCCAGGACAGGCATGGCAACTTTGGCTGACTGATCTGATTGGGCAGGAATACAGTCTCAACCCACTGAGTGGATTATCCATCTCCAGTGCTGGAGAAAAGCTCTTTTCAATAAGGTTTAAATAAAAACATCTTTTTTTTAATTTGATGAACACCCCTACCAAATAAACTTCTTAATGATACATACCCTTTCAATAATTCATGCCCACAGGGGTCCATCAAAGCCACAATAGCATCATGGGTGCCAAGACATCATTATCTAATTCACATAATTTTCACAATGACTCCTTGCCCTCCTGCCCCACCCCACCCCAGCAGATGTCCATGCTCAGGGTGTGTTATCTATCCCAAAACAATTTGTATATCAGGATCTTTTGCAAATGAAGATCTCAAACCAATTTAACTTTTCTCCAGAGGAAGCTATTCAACCTCTATTTAAAAATCTTCAAAGATGGAGAGTCCTCAAGCTTCACAGGCAAACTGTTCCATTAGATTTTGGATTTTGGATATGGACAAATTGGCCTCAAGTCTGTCAACCTTCTGAACTTTGAATCTATCAATATTAATGATTCCCCCCAGCTTGATGTCATCTGCAAATCTGATGAGGAGCCCTTCTATCCCCTCGTCTAGGTCATTTATGAAGTTATTGAAGAGTACTAGTCTCAAAACGGCACCTTGAGGGTTAGAATGCATGTTTCCCTCCATGCAGTTGTAGTACCATTTAGGACTACATGTTAGGTATGTTTGGTCAACTAATTGTGAATTCATCTGGTAATGGTACAGCATTCCACATTCCTCTATCTTATCAAGAAGTAGACTGTGGTCTACTTTGTCAAATGCCTTTCTGAAATCCAAGTATATTGCCTCCACAGAATTTCTCTGGTCCACTAATATAGTCACTTTATTAAAGGAGGATATTTGTCTGACAAGCTTTGCTATGCAAAAATTAAAAGCTGTCCCTCCAATATTTTTTCTGGTTTTGCTGGATAATCCAGCTCTCAAATTCATGCAAATAATCAAGTTCTGTTGTGCCATTTGTACCACCTTCTTGAAAATGTGTTCCCCGTGTCTTGCCAATGCCAAGGAACGTGTGTCCTTCCCAAGTTATCAGCCAGTAATGAGCCCATTACAAAAAGCAGCCAGTCTGAGATTTTACAAGTATGAAGTTAATGACACTACAACTCTCTACATGGGATAAAGCACATTGCCACCTTTAAAAGTTATCCATAGAGAAAAGAAAATTGGTGCAAGGATGTTGTTCATTCCTCACAACCTTAATTTTTATTCCTCTCTGCAACAGCTTCTCAAAATAATCATTTGAAACTATCACTTTCAACAAAGGCAGAAAGATCACAGCTGGGAACAGAAAGAATAAAAAATAAATGCAGATTTCTTTTTTCTTCATAATGCATACATTTTAGTACTCTTCCTCACAGTATCATTATGTAGTTTTTAGATTTGAAGCATTTATATGCCTTCTCAATGTCCTTTGTAAAGTTAGATGGGGAGGGTACAAAAAATAACAATCATAGATTACCAAAATAGAAAATAGAAGGGTGGAAATGAAAGGGTAAAACTAAAACCAGCATCATCTAGTACAGTGTTTCCCAAACTTGACCATTTTAAGGCATGTGGACTTCAACTCCCAGAATTCCACAGCCAGCAATGCTGGCTGTGGAATTCTGGGAGTTGAAGTCCACATGCCTTAAAATGGTCAAGTTTGGGAAACACTGATCTAGTATCATAATTTGCTGCCTCCAAACAGCAGGAATGACTCAAGATCTAAAATTCTGAAGAGCTGTTGCAGCTATTGGATAAGAATGGGTTTAAACAGACTGAGTTAACACGTTGTAGATTGATACTTGTAATAAGCCATGATTAGTTTGCCCTGGAGTCTCCCAATATGTTTTGCCATAAACCGGGTTTACAAACCACAAGAACTGAATTTACACTAAAGTCCTGTTTTTGTTAGGCCCCAAATGGAGTACAGTGTTCAGTTTCAGTCACCATGGTTCTAAAAGGACAAGGATAAATTGGAACAGGTGCAGAAGATGGCTACTAAGAGGGTAAAAAGTCTGGAAATCATGATTCAAGGATCTTCATATGCTTAGCTAAAAGGTAAGATAATTTCAAATATCGGAAAGACTGACATGCAAAATAGAGAATAAATGTATTATCCATTATTGCTATTTTATCAACTGAGGGTTTCAAGAAGAGATTGGACAGCCATTTGTCTGAAAAGATATAGGATCTCCTGTTCACATGCAGGGGGTTGGACTAGAAGACCTCCAAGATCCCTTCCAACATTGTTATTCTATGTTCTGTGTTCTATTGCATCAGAGGGTTGAATCAGAACCAGCAGATTAAATTACAAGGAAGGGGGTTCTGAATAGACATCAAGAGGAACCACTACTTATACAATAAATCCAGAGTCTTTATATGCCAGTGAGAAGGTTTGGAATTTGAAGGACATATTATGAACATTTGCACCAAGTAATCATGGGAGGTGGAAGGGGAGAGAGAAGGCCTGACTATACCCAAATTGCTCCCATGCTTGTTATAGCAAGTCATATAAATCTATTTATTAGAAGAGAAGCCTCTGATATTGTTCCTCACTAACCAATCCAAACCCCTAGGACGCTTCCTTACATCCACGTTTATTTTTTAAGGATACTATGGAAGCCAGTTTGGTGTAGTGGTTAAACCGGGGGTCCCAAATCCATGGACCGTGGAGAGTACCAGTCCATGGCCTGTTAGGAACCGGGTTGCGCAAGCAGTGGGTAAGCAAGCAAAGCTTCATCTGCGCAAACATGGGATCTAAGTTGCATGTGAAACCCTCTCACCCCAGTCTGTGGAAGACAATTTTTCTTCTGAAACTAGTCCCTGGTGTGAGAAAGGTTAGGGACCATTGGGTTAAGCCATCAGGCCAGAAACCAAGAGACTGGGAGTTCTAATTCCACCTTAGGCATGACGTCAACTAGGTGGCCTTGGGCCAGCCACTCTTTGTCTCAGTCCTGGGATAGCAAACCACTTCCCAAAAACTGTAGGGACTTGTTAAGGTGGTCATTTCAACAATGATTTGAAGGTGTGCACACAAATACACACACAGAGACAGATCAGGGGAGAACATGAACCTAAGGCAGTGGTTCTCAACCTTTCTAATGCCGTGACCCCATAATACAGTTCCCATGTTGTGGTGACCCCCAACCACTTATACATCACCGGGTGCCAGGGGCCTTGCCAAAGAAAAGGGGGAAAAATGGCGGACAGCCTTGTTTGGCGACCCCCGTGAAATGGTCGTTCGACCCCAAATGGGGTCCCGACCCACAGGTTGAGAACCACTGAACTAAGGTATTATAAAACAAAATTAAAAAAGAAGTTTGTTGGCATTTTGCTTTCAGCATGCCTCCTTCCCAGCTCTTATTTAAAAATTAAAAATATTTCAAAATTAAAGTCCAGTGCAACAAGAGCCTAGCATACACTGAGCAATTTCCATTTTACTACATTGCACTAGCAACAGCAGAAGCAGACATACATTTATTTAAAACAATGTCACGGTGCAATAAAAATACAACCAATCTTAGGCTATTTGTTTGTTTTCCGCATTTTTATTCTGCTGCAATCAAAAGACTCTTGATTTACATAAAACTGATAAAGCACCCATGGTATATGATTCAATAAAAATAATAAAAACAAAATCCACCAAGACATAAAAATGCAAGCAATAAAAATAGACAGTAAGATAAAATCAGGGAGAATGGCTCTTTGAAGCTAGTTGGTATTGAAAAATTTCCAAAATACTATCAAGAAAGGGGTTAGCCCGATGTCTGGTTAGCCCCATAGTAACAGAATAACCAAATAACAGAGTTGGAAGGGATCTTGGAGGTCTTCTAGTCATAGCCCTTACTCAAGCTGGACACCCTATACCCATTTCAAACAAATGGTTGTCCAATCTCTTCTTAAAAACTTCCAGTGTTTGGAGCATTCACAACTTCTGGAGGCTATATAGTGAAAATTATGAAACAGGGAAAAGATGTATTTGCTAAGAAAGGAAAGAGACAGCATGAAGAAGAAAATGATGGGGGGGGGGAAATATACTAGAATGTATAAGACAGCATAAATGATGCCCCAAGATGTCTTCTATACACACGTTTGCCTTTCCCTCTGTAGCTACATAATGCTAACGAGGCCTTCTGGGAAAGAGGCATTTCGCCAAGTGCAAAGGAAGAGCATTTTTGGCTGAGTTTCACTCCAAGAGTTCTCATGTCTTCTCCATTACCAACCTTCTCCATTACCAACCTCTTTGCTGAACTACTTTGGAGATTCATGATACCTGGAAAATAGCATGTATCATTAAAGTTCACTCTGCATCTTTTTGACTGGAGCAGCCCAGCAAGCCTTGGGAAATCAGAGGGAGACAGCGGGATGATAGAAGTGGGAAAGCAAAGAAGACAAGAGAATAAAACCTTTGCTAAAACATAAGCAATAAAGGACAACATAGAGGTCCTCGTCTTATAGCCATTCACTTAGTGACCATTCTAAGTAACAATGGGAAAAAGTGACTTATGATTGTCCTCACATTTATGACCTCGCATCATCCCAACAGTCATGTGTTCAAAATTTGGGCCTTGGTAACTGGCATGCATTGGCAACGGTTGCAATATCCAGGGGTTCTGTGATCACCACCTGCAACCTTGCCAGTTGGCTTCTGACAAGCAAAGCCAATGGGGAAAGCTGGATTTGCTTAACATCTGCAGTGATTCCCTTAACAACGGGGGCAAAAATGGTCGTAAGATAGGGCACGACTCACTTAACAGCCACATTGCTTAGCAATGGAAATTGTGGTACTAATTGTGCTTGCAAGGCAAATCTACCTGTAAGGAAATGGTGCATGATTTAAAATACAATGCAATCTGCCAGGATAAATCAGTTCACACATTAATAAATTTATCCTGTTGTAAGAATGACTCATATACCTGAAGCCTTTTTACTTGGTTTAAGAGCCACATGAATGATTTCATTAATTGATTATTTCATTAATACTTACTTCAGTTCAAGAAGTAAGAAGCTCTGAACTGAAAGTGGATTCTTCTGCAGACAGATAATATTTTCACATCAATGCAAATAGATCTTTGCAAATAATATGTTCTCTACTAATGGCAGATTATTAATTTTCAGCAATTTCTTGTGATTTTTCTAATGAAGTCATCAATTGTGGCAACAATATTAAAAGGAGCATTTAGGCACAAATTTAGCATCAGGCTATTTTAGTTACAGGTAGCAGCAATTCTACTTTTTTCTGTTTGTTTGTTTTTTAAGGCACAAAAATATGTTCCACATTTAGAAGGTGAGCCCAATTTTTCCAGGCTCTTCTCAAGGCTCTATAAATTGCTTGTGTTCTATTTCCATATTATTATGCTGTATTTACTGTATTGTTATCAATCTGTATTTATTGCCATTATTATTCTACTCTGAATTTTTAATCTGTTGTTCTCTTCTCTACTATTTCATCAGGTTTTATATTGTCTTGATATTTTGCTGCTTAAATATCAAGGTATGCCACAGGAATCAGTGCTCTCTCCACTCCTTTCTAATGTCTACATGAAGCTGCTGGGTGAGATCATGAGATATTGTCTGTATTCAGATGATACCCAATTGTACATCTCTGACCCTGGTGAACTAGGTGATGATGGGGATGCCCTTCTTGCAGTACTTGAATATTGTGGGTATCTGGATTGGGAACAGAAACAAACCCTTTTCACTGGTTACCCGAGGGACACCTTTTTCCAAGAATTTCTATCCGTCCAGTTTGATCTAGTAGAGCGGTCCCCAACCTTTGTACAGCTTGGTGGCCTACCTGGGGGAGGGGGATGGGAATTGGGCCATGTGAGTGGTAGCCCGGCACATGCACATGTGTGTGGTTGACTTGAGCAAGCAGGGGTGCAGTGTGCATACAGCTCAACTTGCATGAGTAGCGGGTCGGCACACGCATCTGCACATGCAGCTCGACTTGCTAGAGTGGAGCTGCACATGCATGTGCATGCATGCTGGCTTGCCATTCGTGCAAATTGAGCTGTGCATGAGTGCATGCATGTTGGCCTGCCACTCTCATGGCCCGGTTCTGAATAGGCCACAGCCCAGGGGTTGGGGACTCCTGATCTAGCAGATTTAATATGCTGTAGATCCCATCAGCCAAGGAGCATAGCTGGCAAGGCTTAGAAGACAGGCCTTTTCTGCACAGCCCCCTGCTTTGTGGAATATCCTTCCCTTGGAGATCAGGATGGCCTCAAACCTGATAGCTTTTCCTAAAGCTCTAAAAACCTGGCTGTGTTCCATACCTGGAATGCTAAATGTGCTTAAGGGACCCATTTCCTGGTTTTATTGCTAATTGGCCAAGTTATCTTGGCTGCTGTGTATGTTTATTTCAAATGTTTTTTTTAGTTGTTTTCATTGTTTAAATATATTTCTATAGCTTTAATTTAGTATAGTTTTTATTCAGTGTAAACTGCTCAGAATTATTGATTGAGATGTGCAGCTATACAAATTGGATGGATGGATGGATGGATGGAATAAAAGACTTCAACTGAATCCTGGTAAGAGGGAGTGGCTGTGGGCAGGAACCTTTTCTGTGTCTGGAGTTTGCCATTTTTGATCTTGGGTAGGGTTACAGTACCCCAAATGGACTCAGGGCATAATTGGGGTTCCTCCTGGATTCAGAACTCTAGGAGCAGGTAGCAATCATGGCTAGGAGGCCTTTGGTAAACTTCATGTTGTGTTCTAGTTGTGCCTGTTCTTGGATTGAGAAAATCTTTTTTCCATCACTCATGCCCTGGTCATCACTCATATGGTCCACTGCAATTCACTCTATATGGGGCTACTCTTGAAGAATATCCAGAAGGTTCAGTTGGTGTAAAATGTGGTTGTCCAAGCAGTTTTAGAGGGCTTTGGGGAGGCAAATGTAACATCTCTGCTATACTGTAGAAAGGATTAAACTACCGATATGTGTATTAAATCTACATTTCAAAGTAATCTGGGTCAATTATGAATATTCTCCTTTGGAGTCAAGATACTTCCTCAGCAGGAAGCCCATTTTATTGTAACATAACAAAGATAGTGCTGAATAATGTCTTGCATCAGAAAAAAGTATCAAACTCCTATATTAACAAAAGCACTACAAATAACTTTTAAGTGGATCAAAGTCTCTTGTTTGTAATAAGCAAACAATAGGAATATTTAGGGTCAAGGCATCCGTTGAGCAAATTAAGTTCCCAGTAGAATGAGAAGGCATTATCTTTGCCAAGGTTTTCTTTTATTCACCTGTGGCTTTCTTCCAAAAGCTGTGGGTGTTCCATCACTGGAGGTTTTTAAAAAGAGACTGTGTCATGGTTACAACAGATGAAACTCTTCAAAACAACTTCGAAGCATTGTTTACCTTAAAGAATCTTTTATTCGAGAAACAAGTATCAGCACTACATAGTCGAAACCAAAAACTAAATTCCCCTCCCCTGGATATAAAGTAACAAAGCACAATTCCTTCCTCCAATAAACAGTCATAAATCACATTCCCCAATTAGCTTGAAGCTTGGGCTTTCTCCTCAGCTCTCCAGCCCACCAAAACTCTATCAACTTTGGGCCAAATGACCTTGGGTTCCCATGCCTGAGTTATTATTGTTATGACTAGCTGGACTCTCATCCACATTCTCCCTCCCAGCATCAACTAACTCTAAAAGCAATAGAGAAAAATGCTGCATTTCCATCTGTTGTCAAAGCAAGATCATCCGATGTTAGCAGCATTGATAGATTGGACAACCATTTGTCTGAAATGGTATAGGGTCTCCTGCTTGAACAAGGAGTTGGACTAGAAGACCTTCAAGGTCCCTTCCAACTTTTTTGTTCTGTTAAAAGATCTTTCCAAGTGAGCAGACAGAAAAATCTATATATTAGTACAGGGTTATTGGCTATTTACCGGTTCCAAATGATCTCTTTAGATAGCTTCTCCTAAATGTACAATGATAAATCATTTTTGCAAATAGTCCTCCAACAATCTGTAGCTTTAATAATCTCTGTGGCTTGGTCGGAATCATAAAAAGAAAAATCATAAAAGAAGAGAGTAGCAGAATAGTTCCTTTCTCGTGGTACAAGAGCTTCTCCAGCTAATAATCAAAAGCAAAATGCTAGAAATTACTTTTGGGAAAAGAAGTGACCTTTTTTTGTCTTCAGTCAAATTCAACCAAGCAATTGATTAAATTATGGGCTATGGTCTTAGCACAATTGTATGCAGAAGCTCCCATTTTATGAGAAAAGTATACTGTAATTTGCTGGTTATTACCAAGTCCTACATAGTTTGGGCTCAGGTGACTTGCCTTCATCTACACAATTCCCATCACTAATTCTTGAAGATATCTGATAAAATACCCTTTTCCTTAACCAGTCTTCTCCTACTCAGCCAAATGTCTTCTCTTTGGACAATCCTCCCTTGTGGAATACACTCACTATTTAACAGAGGAACTGATCCCTATTTTGGTTTTCAATGGGAAATTGTTCAGTTGCTGGCCTTTGGTAACCCAATCCTTTTCTTCTCAATGCTACAGTTCTTTGTATGAATTATTCTTGAGAAGGATCACATTCAGTTTCAAGACAGCAGCCAAAAACTGATAAGACAACATATAGGTATTCCTCAACCGCAATTGAGCCCATAATTTATGTTCCTAAGTGAACTGCAACCAATCCCCACAATACTGGTACAAACTACAATACCACCACAAGTCAAATGTTCAAAAGATCAAGACAACTATGATGAAGTCAAAAGGCCAGCAACTTAATTTGGGTTGATTAGAGAACAACTCTGATTTTCAACCTTTCCCCTTCCTTCAAAAATACCTCTTCTGTAATCCTTGGGGTACAAATAGCATGTATGGCTGTGTTAACACCCAAATATAACCCCAGAGTTACACCTAATCTAATTAGGTATATGTCTGTGTATATATACATATGTACACATACACATATGTAATTATCTAATTATATCTAATTCATTTTATTTTAAGCATTTTATCTTAATAGCTCCAAATAATGATGTATTTTGCATTGTATTCCTTTTAAAAAAAAAATTCCACATAGCCACAAAAAAATCATTTGGATGAGAGGATTTCCTCCCCCCCCCACCTTGTTTTTATTTTTTCATTTGCCCGTTATGGAAGGCGGCACTCACTTGGTTGATCTCAAAAAGCAAAGTAAGGTGAGATCAGCTAAGTCAGTGTTTCTCAACCTCAACAACTTTAAGATATGTGGACTTCAATTCCCAGAATTCCCCAGCCAGCAAAAGGGAAGCTCTTTTTAACAACCACAATTGGGACAAACAACTCTGTCTCTGAGCGACATGGTCGCTAGGCAAAACATCATGTAAATGTGCAGTCCTACAAGTGCTCATCATATTAAGTGAGATATCATGAGACCACAACTTGCAATTTTATTGCCAGCTTTTCCATTGAGTTTGCTTGTTATTTGATTTTACTTGTCAGAAGTCAGCTTTTTAAGCCTACATATGCAAACACATAACTGTGCGACATTGCAATGATCATAAGCTTGACCAAGGTTGACTTAGCCTTCCATCCTTCCAACGCTGGTAAAATGAGGACCCAGATTGTTGGGGACAATATGTTGATTCTGTAAATCACTTAGAGAGGACTGTAAAGCAGAGGTCCCCAACCCCCAGGCCATAGCCCACTACTGGGCTGTGGCCTGTTTGGAACCAGACCACACAAGTGGCTGGTCGTGCAAGTGCACAGCTTGACTTGCGTGAGTGGTGACCCAGAGTGTAGGCATGGAGCTTGACTTGCACAAGTGGCAGCCTGGTATGCAAGCACACCTGCGATCCTGCCTGCGGTTTGTGTGTGCTGGTTTCCCTCTTCCCCCCCCCCCCAACTAGGCTGCCAAGCCGTAAAGGTTGGGGATTTGGGCACCAGGGACCAATTTCGTGGACAGAGGTTTTTCCACAGACAGGAGGGTGCATGGTTTTGTGTGCTACCTGCATCTCACAGGTGGGGCTTTGTTTGTTTGTGCAGACCAGTTGCTGGCATGCTGCAGCCCATTACTGGTTCACAGACTGGGGGTTGGGGACCCCTGCTGTAAAATCTAAGTGCTATTGCTATTGCTATAAATGCCTGGTTGCAAAGTGACCAAATCTCAATCAGACGATGATCGTGAGGATGCTGCAATAGTCATAAATATGACAGCCAGTCACAAAGTGACTTTTTTCAATGACAAACTAACATCACACAATCACTAAACAAGGCAGTCCTTAAGCAAAGACTACCTGTATAAAGATAAGTACACGCAATTACCCAGGCAATGTTCTGACTTGGGAAAGATTTTACCTTTTGTTTTGTTAAAAGGATTGTCTTTTTTATCATGAGCTAAGCTGTAGAAATTACTTCTTTCTTTGCAGATAGAAAACATCATTTCCCAATTTCTGTTTTAAGAGACTGAAAGGGAACTGGTCTGGCTACAATGGAAAGAAGGTTGAAGCTTTCCAAAGTGATTAATAGATTCTATCTCTTCCCTACAATTCAGACACTCCTTGTTAAGCTCAGTCGACTTGTTACTAATTAGGACTTCCGCCCCCTTCATTTCAATGTTCTGTCTTCATTTCCATTTTTAACTTTTACTTCTAATTTGGAATTTTTCATGAGACGTGGCAGCAAAAGAACACTTCAGAGCCAAACATATTCCATAACAACATTCAATGATACAAAGAAAAAAATACATGCATACAAAACACTCATATTCTATTTGTGTATCCTATGACAATCTCAACATAGTTCATTTATCTATTAATAAGCTAAATCAGAAAGAACTGTGTTGAAATAAGGAGGTATTTTGGTATTTCAGTGTTCATGCCTTTTCTTGCATTTACCAGATTTTAAAAAATAAAGAAATACTGGCATGTTGGTTTTTGTTTCAGTGTAGAATGGCCACCAAACAATGACATTCAATAGACAGTATTAATTTTCTCTCACACATATGCAATTCTCTTGGTATCTAATGATATACCAAAAAATAATATGATTTGCTAAAATAATAGTACTGTCAATTTGCCTTCAAAAAAATCTTTTAGTATTGTTGCCAGTCCTGTGAGGGAGGGAGGGAGGGAGGGAGGGAGGGAGGGAGGGAGGGAGGGAGGAAGGAAGGAAGGAAGGAAGGAAGGAAGGAAGGAAGGAAGGAAGGAAGGAAGGAAGGAAGGAAGGAAGTAAGGAAGGAATTCACCTTGCTGATTATAGCAGAAGCTGTCTATCACGAGGCTTTTCAACCAGTGGTACGGGTATCACTTGTGGTACATTGGCACCTGGCAGATGGTACGCGACCATCCTAGAAAAGTGGTAGCAGGGGAGGGCAATGAGCTGAACCGATGGCAGCACCGCACAAACCTGAGCGAGAGATGGCTGGAGCTGCAAGGCTGTCAGGGCTCAGTGGAAGCGCCAGGATCAGCGCTTCTTCGGGACTGTCAGGGCTCAGTGGAAGCACTAGGATCCACGATAGGCTCCATCTGGAGCTCAGCGCTGATCCTGGCGCTTCTGCTGAGCCCAGAAGAAGCACCAATCAGCTGGAATGTTGCAGCATCTCCAGGGTCTTGTGATTTACATTCAGATGCTTGGCAACTGATTCATATTTATGACAGTCTACGTGTCCCAGGGTCATGTGAAGTGACCAAAACCTGCTGCAACCATCCAGCAGACAGGGGAATAAAAACCCAACACCCCTCACCCCACATCTGCTGCCAATCCTCAACAGAAATGCTCACAACAATGAAAACCTTGGATAGAAGGAAGAGCATAGCTGGGCGGGCAGGCAGGTGTCTTGCTGGGCTATGGCTTGGAGGGCACTTTTTTCAGTGCCATTGTAACTTCGAACAGTCACTAAGCAAACTGTTTTAAGTTGAGGACTACCTGTACTTTATCACTTTTTTCTTCTTTTTTTTGGGGGGGGGGTTTATCAAGTTTTTGACACCTTGCTAGGCAACTGGTGGTACTCGGATATTGCCATATCCTAAAAGTGGTACAATGGGTGAAAAGGTTGAAAAGCCCTGGTCTATCAATTGCCAAGTTCTTGACAAGGGAAGTATTTGCCAGTCTATTGCCAAATTCTTGATAAAGGAAATATTTGCAGGTAAATATGGATATTCCTATTACCTCCAAGTACAACTCTCTAATAGAAATCTCAGACTAAATCTACATGTCTCAGAAATGCAGCAAGGCAACAGGTTTATGTATCAATCACAGCAGCTTTTAAAGTTAAAAAAAACAGGAGCCATGAAGACAAGTATTAAAATGTGAATGTGGAAATATAAAAATGTGATTGCCTTGAGCAAGTAACTCATGGGTTGATCAGCCACAGGCAGCCTCAACTGATGAAGTCCTCAGAGATTAAGGTTCCTGAAGTCAACATATCTTTTCTGGGAAGCAAAGTTTCTTGTGACCTGAAAGCTAATCAGTCTTTTTTCTGTCCGTTAGCTCTTCTCCTTGTATTTAAACTCTGCTCTTTCATATCTCTCAATGTGAAAGTCCCCTTTCTACTCTCATGCTATAGTCCAGCAGTTTACAGATACAGTTCAACAATGAGGAAGAACGGACATCACTAACCGAGACGTAAAGTGAGATGCACCATTTTATCAAGTTAATAGCATTTTGGAACAAATGAAAAAAGCGAGACTAGGAAAAAGAGATGCGTTGGAATCTCTCAGAGCACTGTGTTACATGATTCTTTAGAGCAGGGGTCTTCAAACTTAGCCCTTTTATGACTTGTGGACTTCAACTCCCAGAATTCCTCAGCCAGCGTGCCTGGCTGAGGAATTCTGGGAGTTGAAGTCCACAAGTCATAAAAGGGCTAAGTTTGAAGACCCCTGCTTTAAAGAGAGGTTGCCTTATTGGGATTAGTCAAAAATGATTATTTTTAAAAGAAAAATGGTACAGTCCTCTCAAAAAATTCACCTAGCTCCACATTTGGAACCAGCCACCATCATTTATTGCAGCAAGTGCCTACAGATTGGAGTTCTCATTTCTGGCTTTTTATTCTGAACTTCTTAACCTAAACCCTGAAGCTCTTTTCTGGAATCTGTCGGTTTTTCTTTACTGATCATTAATTGTAGCAGAGAAGGACACAGGGGAGCTCTTCCCTGGATCCAACCTACTATCTACAAGCAGTAGAGAAGCAAGTTAATGGGCTGGGAAACTGAATTTCTAAGCAACTGCAGTGTGGAGAAATGCAGTTCCAAAATGCTGCAGTTGTAGTCAAACTGAGCAATGGGAGTGAGCCTGAGAGAAAATGACTCAAAAGGTGTGTTTGTCTTCACATATTAAACATCTTTGTTCCTTAATAAGGGAGAGACAAGATCCAGATCAGACCAGATTAACTTTATTAATTTAATAAAAAAAACTCACATGTAATATTACAGAATATAAACATGTATACTGTCAAATGCAAACACCTCCTTGGATGTTAATTCTTCAGGCTCTGCGGTATTTTGCCAACAGAGTACAAAATTCTGATATAATCAGCTATATTCTTGTCTGAGAGTACTGTATGTGTTTTAATTACAGTAAGTCTTAACATCTTGGATAATCTGTTAATTGCAAAGCCATAATGCATTGACAAATGTCTGTATAAAATTGACCATAAAGGAAGGCATGAACTGTTGATTTGATGGCATCATCACCACATGGTTATAATCACTAAAAACCCCATATCATAGCACTTACAGAGTTTGCAAGGTGTCACAATGATCATCTATTCCAGTGGTTCTTAACCTTTTTGAATGAATCGCCCCCTTGAGCCAATGAGGAAGTTATCATCACCCCCCTCTTCCAACATAACCTCTTAATCACAACATATGAAATAATTCTTCAATTTATGCAAACACTTTTTTTATTTTCTTTAAAATTGTCATCAGGACATATCGATGCAAATAATTTATTCCAGTCTTTTTCCCATATCTCCCATATTCTGGCAAATAGCGCACCACTGTATGGGTAGAGGCTGCTGCACAATGCGCATGAAGATGCGTATTCACATATGTATGGCGTTCTGTACTGAAGCTAGCTGGAGGAACATTTGAAAACACAATTCAATCCACTAATAGTGAGCAATCTGATGTTTTTGTACGACAGATATACAGCCATTCACTGTACAAAAAGGTCTCAAAAGTGTCCCAAAAACTTCTCGCTCCATCACCTCCATATTGCGCCCTTTTTGTTCCTTTGCCCCCGCGTTGCCCCTTTTCATTCCATCGCCCCCTGAAAAATGAAATCGCCCCCTGGGGGGCAATATCGCCCAGGTTAAGAACCACTGATCTATTCCAGTGGTGGCGAATCTATGGCTCGCATGCCAGAGGCAGCACTCGGAGCTCTCTCTGTGGGCACACGTGCCGTTGCCCCAGCCTCGCCTCCCCCACGATCCCCCTCTCACCAGTGATTCTCCCCTTAGAGGAGAATCGCCCCTGAGCGTGGCCCTCACGGAGCAGTGCTGCCAAGGACATGGCAGCCAAGCAGTGTAGACAAGACTCTGCCCTCACACCCCATCGTGCACAGTTGATGCTGTGGGGTGCGGGCAAAGGGCATGGCCGCCATGGTGCTGCTGGGCTGCCTGGGCGATCTGCGGTGGGCCCTGGAGGCTGTGAGTGGCTCTGTGGGCAGGCAGGGTGGGGACGGGGCAGGGGGTGGGGCGGGGGTGGGGCCAGGTTTTGGGCACTCGGTCTCTAAAAGGTTCACCATCACTGATTTATTCCAACCCTCTTCGATTTGTGGGAACAATCATTTAGCCATCCATGAAAGCCTCTTCTTATAAACCACTCAAGATGGAGAACTGTAGAAGGAAGAAGGACAAAGTATGGCAACTGCCAAGATGACATTCATATAAGAGATTGAGCCAAGGGAAGAAATGTAACCTGAGTATACATTTCACACAACACCATCCACAGTTCTCACAAAGCCGAAGTGAGGGAAGGGGAAAGCATATTAGACTGGCAAGATTCTGTTATTATCGCTTGACAATAAAAATAGCATGGATATACATGACATGAGATTTTTAGTCTGATCTACTTTAAAGGGTTGACAAGAACCCACAATCTTCAGAGAAGGAATGTTCCCTTGTTGTACAGATCCAACTGTCAAGAAATTTTCTCTTATGGTTAAACAAAATGTAGGTAGTTGCAACTTATATTTGCTAATTTTGGTCTTAGTTTCTGAGGCCACGGATAACAATTCTTGACCAGCTTCTCAACAGCTTTCCCCACACACATCTTTTTTTTATTTTTGGTACCTGAACATTGCTGTTTTATCTCCCCTAATTCTTCTTTTAGTTAGACTGAAGACTCCAAATCCTCGCTGGGCATTTTCAGAATGTCCCTGTACCATCTTTGTTGCCTTCCTCTGAATATTATCAGTATCTATCTGGAAATGTCACATATTCACATACAGTATTTTCTTGTATGTCCATTCCATATGAAGGGTGTCAAAATAGGCTACGGTTAATGCCCTTCTGAATTTATGATTTACAATGTGATTTAGGTTCTGTCCTGGTTTTAATTTTACAAAAAGCCTATTTGCAAATATGTCTCTGGGAAGAGATGGTTGTTCATACTGGCTTTCCAAGTACCTGCTGCCTAAGCACAAGCTTGGCCTCTTCACATCCCTGCATCAATATCAGCTCACTGGAGAAGCCCTAACAGTTCATTTTCTTGGCAAGCGATTTTGCCAGCTGGAGTTAAAAGTCTCCGCTAGTATTAAGAAGACTAATCCAACTTGGCAAAAGGATAACCTCAGTCAGTACTGCATGCAAAGATGTTTTAGCCAGAGCCTACTGGTGCCTGCTTTCTGACAGAATGCCATGTTTGAAACAAAGCAAGCAACCTGAAGTTAAAAAAATGTGGACTGCATGCTCTCCCATGTAGCCATATTATATAGTTAAATGGTTACAGTTGTGTGACTCTAATTGAGCTTTATTTAATAGGTGGGAACATGCCTTAGTTGCAAATAGTTTTAATGAGGTATACTTGGCTGTATAAACAGAGGCATAGAATCAAAATCACATGAAGTATTATAAAGCCTTGCTAAGGCCACACCTAGAATACTGTATCCAGTTTTGGTCGCCATATTACAAAAGAGATGTTGAGCCTTTGGGAAAAGTGAAAAGAAGATCAACTAAGATGATTAGAGGGCTGGAGACTAAAACATATGAAGAACAGTTGCAGGATTTGGGTTTGGGTAGTCTAGAGAAAAGAAGGACTAGAGGGAACATGACAGTAGTATTCCAGCATTTGAAAGATTGCTATAAAGAGGAGGTGGTCAACTTATTTTCCAAAGCACCAGAGGGCAGGACAAGAAACAATGGATGGAAATTAATCAAGGAGAGAAGCAACCTGGAATTAAGGAGAAACTTCTTAACAGTGAGGACAATTAACCAGTGGAACAGTTTGCCTTCAGATGTTGTTGGTGCTTCATCACTGGAGGTTTTTAAGAAGAGATTGGACAGTCACTTGTCCAAAATGGAATAGGGTCACTTTCTTGAGCAGGGGAATTGGACTAGAAGATCTCCAAGGTTCCTTTCAGCTCTATTCTGATTGATTGATTGATTGATTGTATAAATTCAGCTTCTCTGAGAAAGTCAAATAATTTTAAGGCTAAGCATTTTGGATTACGGTACTAGTTCAGGCAGATATTCTTTCTCCCCATAGTCTGGAAAACCATACCTAAGTGTTCAAAAATGTTTGTTTACCATCCAGTTGCCAAATCCAGACCTTGATGTGTTTGGAGATCTTTATCTTATCACAGCTAATCTTGAAGGCCTCCTCTCTACAGTATGAGGCAAAGGAGAACATAGCTCTTCCTCATACTTTCTAGAAATATTGTTCCATTGTTGACATAGAGTAGCATCAATTTGTGTCTAATTTGTGAAACTAGGGAGTTGCTAAGCAGGAATACTTAGGTACAGAATCAATTAATATATGTATGACATTTATTATATTTTATTCAGTGGTCTTAAGGAAAGATAAACTGTGTCTTTGCCTGCAGCATTAATGTATTTGATTTCTCTCCATTTTCCTTTGCTGGCCACTTAATGATCTTTGCAGTTTGATGATTATCACCTAGCATCCCCAACCATGATTCTGTTTCTCAGACAACAAACCTGCCAAGATCCAAATCTATCTTCTCTCCCCCATGTTCTCAATGCCATCAAGCATCTCTTCTAAAGAAACAGCACTAAGGCTGGATAAGAATATGGATCAATTTACCCATGATAGTCTGTACCAGCTATTTGGGAATTATGATTCCCATAGTTCTTGATGTCAAGCTATGAAATTTATGTCATTAGGACCGTTGCAGTGCTTCTAGCTTGCCTACAGTTACCGGGGGGGGGGGAGAGTTTGGGATCCACAGGTGTGAGTTGAAGCCGCTGAGGAGATGTTTTGGCAAATTAAAGTTTCTTCTCATAACAATTGCTGGAAGATTAATTGGACAATGTGACCTGAACTGTCTGAGAGGAGAGGGTAAGTTTTATTCTTTTAATTATTATTGCTGGTCTACGACTGTAATAAAGTTGTTTATTATTATTATTATTATTATTATTATTATTATTATTATTATTATTATTATTATTACTCTTTTAATTATCTGCTTCCTGCCATATTGCCAGAGCTAGCTTTCCTTCTATCGTATCAGTCTGCTAATGCCTAATAAAGTTTACATTAGAGATCGCAATGTCTCTGGTGTTTTGCTTTGTTGGGCTTCTCAGCTGGAACTTACACTTGATCATTAGCCATATGGAGTGGAATGTTCTAGATCAGTGATGGCAAACCTTTTAGAGACCAGGTGCCCAAACCACAACCCAAAATCAATTTATTTATTGCAAAGTGCCAGGGCCGCATCAGCATTGTGGTGAACCGGGGCATAAAAATGGGCCACCATGCTGCAAGGTGCAAAAATGGCTGCCGCCATGCCACAAGGTGCAGATACAAGGTGCTGCACAATGTAAGAACAGGGCAGGGCTAGTGAGTATCATGCAGCACTAGCCCCACCCCATTTGCAGTGCGTAAAATGCTTTCCCCTCCCTTTTCTTCCAGTCCACCAATCGACAATGGTTGGTGACCTCTGCTCTATCACCTCTATTCAAGCTTGCTAGTTGGTCGCTTCACCTCCTTTGTGCTAGGTGGGGCTCCTGCTCCGGGCAGCGATGGCAGCCTGATAAACCTGCTGCTTGTAGCAGTGGCGCATGTGCCAACAGAGAGGGCTCTGAGTGCCACCTCTGGCATGCATGCCATAGGTTTGCCACCACTATTCTAGATAGACACATCTGAAGAATTTCAGATTGCCTCTCATACAGGATAGAAATGACTAGGCCAAATTATATTTTAGATACTTATGTAAAAATTCAGCTTTCTCAAGAAGTCTGCAATACTGAGAAAGGTGGAAGGAAAGAAAAGAGGAAGACAATAGCAGCAAAGTGGATGGATTTAATTGCAGAAGTGATGGGTGCACCATTAGAAGACTTGAAGGCCCTGACTGGAAAGAGATTATCTTAGAAGGTCACTAAGCATTAACACTGACTTGATAACATGTAATCAGTTGAATCCTGATCTATATTGACTGCCAGTAATTCTATAAAACCTTAGACAAGAAAAAATATTTCCTAACAGTGCATGAGAATATTTTAAACAATTTCTAGAGACCTGGCACAATCAAGCACAAGTTCCATCACTGAACTGTAGCCTTTTGTAAATTCTTTGCAGACAAAATGCTTTGACTCAGGTAGCAACTTCAGTCTATTAATTCTGGCTTAATACTGTCTAGTGTTTATTCTGACAGAAGAAAACTAATTAAATATACAATGTACTTATAATTAAATTAGGTCTAATGCAGTTTTTGTTCTGGCCCCACCCACTTTTTCAAGTACCACCCCAATTCATTTTAATTTTAATCCTTGGGAGGGAAAATATGTCTCCAATTTCCATTGCTGGCTGTGGAATTCTGGGAGTTGAAGTCCACATGCCTTAAAATTGTCAAGGTTGAGAAACACTGCACTAAACCTTAAATCTTAGCATTAATTTTTAGGCTCTCTAGGCAATAAAGCTGTGCTCCAAACAGTCTTAACCAGGATTGTGTTATCTCAGTTATTTTTCAATAGTTATGTGAAAGCAATGAATAAGATCACTCAGAGATTTATCATGCAGACTCCTTCTTGACTACTGAAGATTTTACTTTTCATATTCTGCAATTCTAGAAGTAACACAGATATTTCTGAACATATGCCTGTCTCTTGATTGGACATGAAAATCAACAAAAATCCACAAAAACTTTAATCAAATAAAAGACATATATGACTGAGACAGAGGAAATATTTTTGGTCATCTTATGGAGGATCACACTCTTCTTGAAAGTCTTGGTCTTAAGAACCTTGAAAATATAAGAGACCTGAAACTGGATAATGCTAAAGACCCATGGAATTCAAAATTCTATGATACATAGACAAATCAGATGCATTTAGAAAGCTTACAAGCAAAACATGAAGGTGATATACTACTGTTATTTCCTATGCTGCCTATGATTCAAGAGATAGGCAACTGCCACCAGCTATTAAACGATTGATAGCTCATTTCTCCATGAATATGTCTAATTGCCTTTTAACACCCATAATCCATCTCCCACACACAATGGAAGAAAAGTCATCTTCCTGGTGCACAGAAACCATAGCTTAGCTGCCCTAGACCCGTAGTGGTGAATCTATGGCACACGCGTGCCACAGGTGGCATGCAGAGCCCTCTCTGTGGGCATGTGCGCCATCACCCCAGTCCTAGGCCTTCAACTGGGTTTTATAAAACCTTTTCACTTTAGGCCTCCGCCGCTGTGTGCAAAAAAAAAAGGTTCAATCAATCAATCAATTTCAACTTCTTGCAGGAAAAAAAAAGATATCGCAAAGTTGGAATTGATTGGTTGAACTTTTTAGTCCCACACAGTCTGCCATTACCATTGCAGCCATGCCCACCCAATGGGCCATGCCCACCCAATGGGCCACGCCCACCCGGCACCTGATGATACATACGTGGGTTTGGGGTTGCAGTTTGGGCACTCGGTCTCTAAAAGGTTCGCCATCACTACCCTAGACTCTTGAATGCCAAAAGGCCACTATCCTAGTATTGAGGAGTCTTGGGAGGTATCCATTTCCCAGGGTACCTGACTTCAGTGCCTTACCATATCAACTGATTTTCTTCTAATACAGACCTTTTGTACTTTTCCTGGGTTGAGGTATTCTCAAACATATTCTGGCAACAAAATAGAGTCCAGGGTATCCAATGCACCTCTAATTAACAAACTTCACAACTCTTGGCAAGTGTCTGATTTTCACCCTGTATACTACCATTATTATACTACCAATATTTGTTTGTTCATTTAATTATTAATTTGTTTTATCTTCAGCATATGCATAAAGCATATTTTCTATCATACTGCAATGATTATTCATCCACATGTTAATACTAAACAGAGTTTATACTTTTAAAGTCTACTTGTTGTTTTAAAGTCTACTACTTGTTTTATGAGAGAGACATAGACAGAGAGAGAGAGAGAGAGAGAGAGAGAGAGAGAGAGAGAGAGAGAGAGAGAGAGAGAGAGAGAGAGAGAGCGCCTTTACATATTGGATCTGAAAGCATTTACTTGTCTTCAGAAAAGAACAGCGAGCTAACAAGCCATAAAGCCTTTCTGTTACAAACATTTAGAAATGATTTTTCAATGACATTATTTGAATAAGATATAATATTTGAACAAGCTCTTGAAATAATATCTCTCTGCATGTGTATTTCATGAATTAAGTCTTCATATAATATGAGTTTCAAATTAGAGTTGCATTCTAATACCAATTACATTCATGTACTTGTCAGGAAACTGTCTGGTTTTAGCCTTGAAACTTCTGCACATCTCACCAACATTTGCAATCTGGAGGCCCACAATTAATTTAATGGGTATATTAAGAGCTGTACCAAAGCTATTTTCACCCAACAAAGTAGATAAACTAAAAATGTAGCACTAAGAGACTGGAATAGGTGAGATTTTCAGCAGAAAGTGAAGAGGAACTAAAGAGCCTCTTGATGCAGGTGAAGAAGGAGAGTGCAAAAGTTGGTTGAAACTCAACATTAAGAAAACCAAAATCATGGCATCTGGCCCTCTCAATTCCTGGCAAATAGATGGGGAAGAAATGGAGGTAGTGACAGATTTTATCTTCCTGGGCTATAAGATCACCACAGATGGGGACTGCAGCCAAGAAATTAACAGACGCTTGCTCCTGGGGAGAAAAGCTATGGCAAATCTAGACAGCATAGTAAAAAGCAGAGACATCACCCTGCCAACAAAAGTATGTATAGTCAAGGCCATGGTTTTCCCAGTTGCAATGTATGGCTGTGAAAGTTGGACTATAAGAAAGGCTAAGCGCAAAAGAATTGAGACCTTTAAACTATGGTGTTGGAGAAGACTCCTACGAGTCCCCTGGACTGCAAGGCAATCAAACAGGTCAGTTCTAGAGGAGATTAATCCTGACTGCTCTTTAGAAGGTCAGATCCTGAAGTTGAAACGCAAATACTTTGACCACCT
Source organism: Crotalus tigris (assembly GCF_016545835.1). NCBI lineage: Eukaryota > Metazoa > Chordata > Lepidosauria > Squamata > Viperidae > Crotalus > Crotalus tigris. The sequence continues at coordinate 495,406 of NW_024098259.1, read as the reverse complement.
AATGAGAAGGAAGGACTCACTGGAGAAGAGCCTGATGCTGGGAAAGATTGAGGGCAAGAGAAGAATGGGACTACAGAGAATGAGGTGGCTGGATGGAGTCACTGAAGCAGTAGGCGTGAGCTTAAATGGACTCCAGAAGATGGTAGAAGACAGGAAGGCCTGGAGGAACGTTGTCCACGGGGTCACGATGGATCGGACACGACTTCGCAACTAACAACAACAATGATGTGAGTTTTAAATTAGAGTTGCATTCTAATACCAATTACAATCATGTACTTGTCAGGAATCTGTCTCGCTTTAGCATTGAAACTTCTGCAAATCTCACCAACGTTTGCAATCTGGAGGCCCACAATTAATTTAATGGGTATATTAAGAGCTGTATCAAAGCTTTTTTCTCCCAACAAAGTAGATAAACTAAAAATGTAGCACTAAGAGACTGGAATAGGTGAGACTTTCATTTTAGTCCATATTTTTACATGAACTAATCAAAATTGCAAGTTAAGGTATCAATGAGAACATACTTATTTTGCATCAGGTTTATGTCTCCAAATTTTGCAGTGAAATGCTTGGCACGAATATTGCTTCCAAAATTAATATGCTGAGGAGAAACTGCCAATCAGACTTACTGTTTTGGAAAAAATTGTATTTGCGTACATGCAAAAATATTTCAGAGTTCCCAAATGGATCACAAATCTTTCCTCATCTAGGAGGCATCTGATTCAATATGATGTCTTGAATCACTTCAAAGTTCCTATTTGTAATTTTCCATCAAACCATAAAATCAACTGGATTGCCCTTGAAGCATGTCACCATTTTGAGTATATTAATGCAGATTCCATTTTAAAAGTCCCAATATTCCTCTCTAAAACCTAGGAAATAAATGCATCCCCTCCCATTCCTGAAATAATCCTAGCCTTACCTATGTGTATGGATACCACAATTTACTCACTTTTCATTATCATTTTCGTCATGGGAGACTCTACATCAAAAATAGTAATTACAACCCTAGCCATCAGAAGGATGTCTCCTCCACCACCATCTCAATTGACCTTTGAGGCCATCATCACTCCTAAAGCTGACAAAGAAGAGGGGGGAAAATTCCATCCAGCTGTCTAAAAAGAGAAGACCACACAAAACTCCATTTCATTTAGCTATTGTGACCTTGTCATTAACACCTGCTGTCAAGTACTGACAATTTTTGGATGTGATGCTTTCTTCAGCTCAGCCTGATGAAAAAAAGCAGTCTGCCTAACAATCAGGGCTGCCAGAAAATGCTCAGGTACAGTTAAAAGGAAGAGAAGAGGAATATGTTTCATACTGAACTGCTGTAGGACAATAAATGTGGTACTCCATTTAAAGACAACTGAGAAGCTTCAGCTTGTCCACATATACATCCTAGAATTCTAACTCAAACCTTACTGGGAGAGGAAATTTATTTCTTTTATTCCTTCTCACCATTGCCAAAATTTCCCAAGAGAACATTTAGCTGTCAATCTACAACATGGTCTTTCATGCCTTTTTCAGATTGTATCTATAACTAGGGGCTTGATGCCTATCACGGTTTCACAATTGCAGTAGCTACCAGACCTATGGCATCTCCCAAGACAGAGACAGAGAGAGAAGCAAATACAAAAGCCACCTTTGGCTAGGCCTGGGGCTCGGCTCAGCGCATCAAGGTGAAGAAGCACCACACACACTCTCTTCCCATGAGAAAAATCAGCTGATTAACTCTGAGATGGAATATCTTCTTTAGCCACATGACCATCTGGCTTCTCTGTAAATCATTCTTTGAGCCCTGGTGCACACTTCAAGGATAATTCTCTCCCACAGCTTGCAAGGCAAGAGTTAAAAAGTAATGAAGGATCAGTTGTTTCCCTCAGATTTTGCCAGAGTCATTGGCTGCACTAGGAGAACGCAGGAGCTACTTAGAAATGCACAGCACTGCAGCCTGGCATAATGAGGTCCCTGTTCTCTCCTGAAGCTGCTTTGGTTCCTATTGCACAATATCCAGAATTGTACAGGGTTAAAATATGATACAATAACCACATTCAACTTTTTCTCCTGACTCTGACAGATCTTCCCCACCCCCCCCCCCAAAAAAAGACACAGCCCAAAGGGGAAGAAATCAACAGTCCCTAAGGGGGAAAGGGGGGGGAATAATTGCCTGCTTCCTTTGTATTTATTTACTTTTCTTACAAGAAAATGAATTAATTCTCCCAGATATCTTTTTATTTTTTTCTTTCAACTCTCTGTCCATAGCAACTCCTCCACTCTCCTTTTCTCACTCCTCAAAGCATTAGGATTTTTGGCTGGCCATGATATCCATCTATCATGAGCATCAATATTAGCATACAAGATCATGCAAAGTATTAGTACCGCTTTATAAAACCCTAGTGAGACCACACCTGGAATACTGCAGCCAATTTTGGTCACCATACTACAAAAAAAATGTTGAGATTTTGGAAAAAGTTCAGAGAAGAACAACTAAAATAATCAAAGGCCTGGAGACTAAAACATATGAAGAACGGCTGCATGACTTGGGTTTGGCTAGTCTAAAGAAAATAAAAAATAGGGGTGACCTGATAGCAGTATTCCAGTATTTGAGGGGCTGCCACAAAGAAGAGGGTGTCAAACCATTCTCCAAAGCACCAGAGGGCAAGTCAAGAAACAATGGTTGGAAACTGATCAAAGAGAGAAGCAACCTGGAATTAAGGATAAACTTCCTAACAGTGAGGACAATTAACCAGTGGAACAGATTGCCTTCAGAAATCGTGGGTGCTGCATCACTGGAGGTTTTAAAAAAGAGACTAGACAGTCACTTGTCTGAAATGGTATAGGTTATCCTGCTCAAGCAGGGAATTGGATTAGAAGACCTCCAAGGTCCCTTCCAACTTCTATTCTATTCTATTCTATTCTATTCTATTCTATTCTATTCTATTCCACCACCAAAGACTGCTTTTGTTAAGGACTTTTCCTGAAGTCCTGTTGAGCTTTTAAACATGGAAACCAAAGTAAATATCTCAAAAGTGCTTTCTTAAAGGCAACTGGACTGTTTTGGGGGGGAACAATGGAAGTGTTTGTTCACCCAAACCTAATTAACTATAAGAAAATTGTTACTTATAAAGACATTTTGAATATTGAAGGGAAACTAAAATCTAAACAAGAACTGGAAGAACAAGGCATTGATCTATCATGGTGGTCACACCTGCAAATTCAAACGAGATATGAAAAACATGCTAAAATATCTGGATTTTATAAAGAACAGAGAGAATTTGACCAGATACTATTGACATCAGATGAAAAATTGATTAAGAAACTGTATAAGTATATGTTAAGTTTAAAGATGGAAGAGGAACAAGTTAAAGAAACAATGATAATATGGGCAAAAAACTGTAGACATAACATAGAGTTAAAAAATAACTGGCAAAGCCTTTGGGAAAGAAACTCTAAGATAACAAAGGTGGTGGCTTACAAAGAAAACCTATATAAAATGTTTTACAGATGGCACTTAACACCTATGAGGTTAACAAAAATATGTTCAAAAATATGTCTAGCAATTGTTGGAATTGTAGACAAAAAACAGGCACATCCATCATCTTTGGTGGACATGCCCTAAAGCCAAAAGATTTTGGTCAAGAATACATATATGATTAGAGAACATGATAAAAAAACCCTAGATTTTTTAAGCCAGAATTATTTTTGTTAGGTATAATTGTAGGAGATTATGAGAAAGAATGTGCATAGTTAATGTTACGTGTACTAACTGCAGCAAGAATTGTATTTGCTCAACATTGGAAAGATGAAGAATTACCAGCGGAGGAAGAGATAATTAAGAAAATTTTAGAATGTGCAGAAATGGATAGACTTACACTGAAAATGAAAGAGAAAGAAGATGGCTAGAAAAATGAGGTAGAGAGAAAGGAGTTTAACATGTACTAATAAGCTAAATATTAGAATCCAGACAACATATTGCTGATAAAATATTAAGGATTTGTGATTATAAAAAATTAATAAAATATTATTTTAAAAAAGTTCTTATAAGATTTCTGGTAATAAGTCAAAAATCTTTTGAGATCATGGCATCCTCAAATCAGACCACCAAACTTTTAAGAGTAGAATAGTTCGTGAGATGTCAGCCACTTTACTATTACTATTACTATTACTACTACTACTACTATTACTACTACTACTACTACTATGTCTACTACACACAATATGAAACCACAACTGGGAGTTATTTAGCTGCTGTTCATCTTTATTCACACTGAGTTCTTCCCAAGAATCTAGGATGTTGTAATGTATTGGCATGGTATATGTGCAGATCCAAACAGTATATGACCTTTCCAACTAAAATTGGAAATTTACCATAGTTATTGGGCAGATTTTTAAGTACCATCCAAAATTGTTGGTGTGCCAATAACCAATAGCCAATGAGACCACCACCGCCAAGTTATTATCCAAATATTACTAAAATTCTCATGTGTGTAATCTTTACCTCGGCAAACTGGTATTTCATAGGACAAAACCTTTTCAGCCAAGGTACCTCAACTTACAAAATGCATCCAAAATCTAAGAGCCACAATTCCTATGAAACTGAAATTTGGCGAATTTTGTAAACTGTTTTATGACGTAAACATTATCATAAAGAGTTGCCTTGAGGTTACGATGCACAGCCTATAAATTTTATAAATAAATAGAGAAAGAAAGAAAGAAAGAAAGAAAGAAAGAAAGAAAGAAAGAAAGAAAGAAAGAAAGAAAGAAAGAAAGAAAGAAAGCACTATGACATAATACAAAATGTCATAAAACATTCCCTGTAGTCAGCTGCTGTAGTTTGGCTAGGTCGTACAGTTCAACATGGACTATGTTCAAAGCAGATACATCTCTGAATATCTCCCAAAATTTTTAAGTGATGACAGTACATCAGAAGCACTGCCATTGTTGAAATAATTGAGGAATCTGGTAAGGTCCCAGGTTATTCTAATTATTATTATGGTTGGTCATACAGTCATCCGGTGTTTAGACTGGATTTGGCATTTTTACTCACCTATCAAGTCATTCACAAAGACCTGAGCTATGCAAATATTGTTTTTAAAAGTATTGGCCTCCCACTTCTTTAAAACTATTTTTATTTTAAATTCACGGAAGGGTCACATTTAAGATCTGTGACAGATGCTTTGTGGCCAATGAATATTACTGATCGTCAAGATTCAAAGCTTTAGATTACATGGAGGAACTCTTTCCCAATATAGGCAACAGTTCATTTAGTGACCGTTCAAAGTTACTGTTATGTCCCGAGCCTTGCAAACGGCTCGGGGCGTTTGCAGGCAGTCCCGGGCAGGTGCAAAGCTGCCCGGAACCAGACAGGCTGTCGCCAGCGCCGTGCGCATGCGCAGGTGCTAGCGCGGGAAAAGTATCGCATTTACCCGGGAAATGTCTATATAAGAAGCTGGGAGGTTTTGGGAGCTGCTGAAGCCATCTACTTGTAAGCGGAATGCAGAATAAAGAAAACTGAGAACTCCAACTGCTTCTCGTGTCTGCTTTCCGCCAAGGACTCAACACTGGCGACGAGGATGGGATTGCCTTACACCGCCTGGAAAGGAAGAAGTGTAAGCTTACCCAAGTGAGTCCTGAGCAGCGGAACGGCGTCGACTCGGCAGCTACCCGCCAATCCAGTGCGCATTCGGGGGTAGGCTGGCTGATAGACCCGTCTCCTGAAGATGGCGAAAATCGGAAGGCTTTCGGAGTTCGACGTCTCACATCCAGAGCGGTGGGAGTCATACGTAGCCAGGGTGGAGAACTACTTCAAGGCAAACCAAGTGAGGGAAGAGAGCTTGAAGGCTGCCACCCTGCTTTGTGTTTGCGGTCAAGACGCCTTCGACATCGCAGAAAACCTTGCAGCACCTGTTCCAGTAGAGTCTGTCAGCTACGCAGATCTGAAGAAGCTATTGAAGGAGCACTTCCACCCCAAGATGTCCGTCATCGCATGGCGCCACACCTTCGAGCAGAGGGATCAACGGCCCGGTGAGTCAGCCAAAGAATTCATCGTCGCATTACGGAAGGCCGCCAAGCACTGCGAGTTCAAAGACCTCGAAGAACGACTGAGGGACCGATTCGTGTGCGGGTTAAGGCATCGAGATCTACAACAGAGACTTTTCGCTAAAGAAGAGTTGTCCTACCAAGATGCCTTAAGGGAAGTCACCGCAGAAGAAGCAGCAGGCGGCGCTGTCAAGAACATGCGGCCGATCAGAAACAGTCCAGAGGTTGCATCCGTGCACCAGGAAGACGTCCAAAGAAACTCCGAGGAGGATCCGGACGAGGAAGTCGACCGTCTCCACCCCACGAAGGAAGAAAAACAGAAGGGAAGCTCTCCAGCTCCGCTCAAGTGCATCGGCTGTGGAGGTCGCCACAGGAGAACCGACTGCAAGTTCCGCTCCGCTACCTGCCGGGCATGCGGCAAACAAGGACACATTGCAGCTGTGTGTCTGGGCCGACGAAAGGTACAACCTCAGGAAGAACTGCGCCTGAAAGGTACCAGATTCCCCAGCCAGAATAGGGTAGGGTTTTGCGCTTCGCGAAGAAGCATCCTTAGGACAGGCACACACAAGCCCATTAAGAAAAAGCTGTCACTCAAGGTGAAGCTACAAGGGGTTCCATTGTCTATGGAACTGGACACAGGGTCTGCCCTTTCAATCATCTCATTGCATACATTTAGGAAGATTTGTTCCGGTAGTGGAACTCAGGCCAAGTTAAGGCCTTCTGACATTGTGTTAACAGATTTTCAAAATTCAAGAGTGTGTGTTAAGGGGGAGGCCACCCTTAACGTGCAATACAAGAGTTTTGAAGGTCCACTAGACTTATTAGTAGTAGGGGGTGAACGAACGAGTCTCATAGGACTCGATTGGTTTGAGGCCCTGGGGATACACGTCACAGGACTCAACAGTTTACAAACACTCGACCTACAGGAAGTCTGCAAAGAATTTGCAGATGTTTTCAGCCCCCAGCTGGGCACATTCAAAGGACCCCCTGTGTCCTGAAAGCTAGACCCCACTGTCACTCCCATTAGAATTAAAGCAAGAAGGGTCCCTTTTGCTTTAAAGAGTAAAATTGACACTGAGTTAGACAAACTGATTCAACAGGGAATCCTAGAACCTGTTGATTCCAGTCCGTGGGAGACCCCCATTGTCACGCCTCTAAAGGCAAATGGGGACATTCGCATTTGTGCTGACTACAAATGCACTCTGAATAAGGCATTGCAGCAACATGCCTATCCTGTTCCTGTGGTCAGTCATATTCTGGCCTCCCTCAACGGGGGGGCGCGTTTTTGCAAAGCTTGACCTAGCTCAAGCGTATCAACAGCTGCCTGTTGATGATGCTGCTGCTATAGCTCAGACTATTGTGACCCACAGGGGAGCCTTTAAGGTAAAAAGGCTACAGTTTGGAGTGAATGTCGCTCCTGGGATTTTCCAAAGCGTAATGGAAAACACACTACGGGGCATACCGGGGGTTTGCCCCTACTTTGATGATGTCTTAATTGCAGGAGACTCCACACACATTCTAGCTGAAAGGCTAAGGGCTGTTCTGTTAAGATTCAGGAAATCAGGCCTCAAGCTCAAAAAAGACAAATGCAAGATTGGGGTGCCTTCTACTGAATTTCTGGGGTTCAAAATTGATGCTGCTGGGATTCACCCTGCTGAATCCAAACTAACTGCTATTTTAGAAGCAACTAGGCCAAAGTCCAAGGCCAAACTTCAGGCCTTCCTGGGCCTCCTGAATTTCTACAATTCTTTTCTTCCACAAAAAGATAGTGTAGCTGAGCCTCTTCACAGGCTACTAGACAAGCAAGCAGTGTGGCAGTGGTCACAAACGCATGAGGGTTGTTTTAACAAAGTCAAGGCTTTGCTCACTTCTAACAGTGTACTTGCACATTTCAACGAGTCCCTTCCTGTGTGCATCGCTTGTGATGCGTCCCCTTACGGGGTTGGAGCTGTCCTGAGCCACCTCAGGTCTGATGGAACTCAGGTTCCTGTTGCATATTACTCCAGAACATTGTCTTCTGCTGAGCGCAACTACGCTCAGATAGACAGGAGAGGCTCTGGCTGTTGTTGCTGGAATTAAAAAATTCCATGACTTTCTATATGGCAGGCACTTCACGGTCTTCACTGACCATAAGCCTCTGCTGGGACTGTTTACCACACGTAAGCAGACTCCCCAAATCATTTCCCCTAGAATGCTTAGGTGGTCTATTTTTTTGTCTGCATATGATTTTTCTTTACTCCACAAGCCTGGAAAAGAAATGGGCCATGCTGATGGCCTCAGTAGATTGCCTCTGCCAGTAGTAGAAGCTGACCCTGTGCCAGCTGTCAACATTCTATCAATCCAAGCCTTGCCCAAGCTCCCTCTTAGTGCCAGGGATATTGCCGCTGAAACAGGTACAGATCACATACTTTCACGTGTCCGTTCCTGGGTTTTGTCTGGTTGGCCTGAGCACTGCCCTAGTCCTGAGTTTCAGAGTTTCTGGTCCAAAAGGAACGAGCTGTCCCTTTCTCAGGGTTGTCTGCTTTGGGGGAACAGAGTTGTCATTCCCACCTCAATGAGGACTAGGGTCTTAGAATCCCTCCACGAGGGTCATCCTGGCATTGTTCGTATGAAGGCTCTTGCGCGCAGCCACTTGTGGTGGCCTGGTTTAGATAAAGATATTGAGGCTAAGGTGCATGCATGCCACCTGTGCCAACGTTCTTGCCCAGAGATGCCCCAAGCTCCCGTGCATAGATGGGAGGAAACACAGTCCCCATGGTCTAGGGTGCACATTGACTACGCTGGACCCTTTCAGGGCCAGTTCTTCTTGGTCCTTGTTGACAGCCATTCGAAATGGCTTGAGGTTGTACCTGTCTCATCCACCACCACTGCAAAGACTATTCAGGTACTGAGGGGGATTTTTGCTGCACACGGGCTGCCAGATGTCATTGTGTCCGACAACGGCCCTCAATTCACTTCCTCCGAATTCCAAGCTTTCTTACAGGCAAACATGATTCGTCATGCCACGTCTGCACCCTTCCACCCGTCCACCAACGGTATGGCTGAACGTATGGTGCGCATCACAAAGGACGCATTGAAAAGACTCACCTACGGGGACTGGCATCACAGGTTGGCTGACTTTCTCCTTTCTTATCGCACCACACCGTCCACTTCTACAGGGAGAAGCCCAGCTGAACTTCGCTGGGGGCGTCAACTTACTACTAAACTTGACCGGTTGCATCCGGACAGACTGCCTTCATCTACCTCACATCCTAGGGCACCTAGACAACTACTTGTGGGTGCCCCGGTTTGGGCTCGCAATTACGGGCCTGGTCATACCTGGGTCCCCGCTTCTATTTCCAGGGTCACAGGTCCTCTCTCCTACGAGGTAGCCCTGGACAACGGTCGTGTCCTGCGTCGGCACATCGACCAACTCCGCCCTAGGCGGGACCTTTCAGATGAGACTCCTGGGTTTTTTCCAGGGGGGGAGGGGGACCCTTTGGAGCAAAGGGAAGGGCACGAGTTGCTGCCCACCTCCACTGATGGAGCCACCGACGGCCCATTTCAAGCTTCCGCAAGTGCTCCGAAAAGGAATTCATGGAGCTTACCCACACAACAGGCACTCACGCCTACTCCAGCCAGGGAGTCACCCCGGGGGCATACTCACTTTCCACACACATCACACAGCACTCCAGTCACGGAGGATACCCGGGGGCATCCCAACAAATCATTCCCCGCAAGAGAGCTGGCACATAATCCCCAAAGTTGGCCTGACCTTACCCCTAATCCTACAGGGGGTCAAACTTACAGGGATGTGGTCGAGGAACCAAGTCCCGACCGCAACACCTCTAGCCCAAATCAGGGAGTAACTGAGTTTTGGGAAGGTACAGAGACCCACACGAGCCCGGACACAGAACGGGGCTTAGGGATTGGACAGCCTCCTGACAGGTCTTGGACGGACCTAGGAGGTTCTATAGAGACGCCCAGCAGTGGCTATCACTTCAAGGGGCCCGAGGGCCTACAGCTAGGCAGGTCAACCAGGTCACAAAGTGACAGAAGCCCTGGCCTGACGAGCCCGGTGGGCGAGCAAGCAGGCCAGGCATTGGGGCAAAGTCCTTGGAAGGCACCAAGGCATGATAAGGGGAACAGGCTCTTGTCACCCCTCAGTCAGGGAACACCTGTCAGAAACCCAGAGCTGAGAAGGTCACAGAGAGCAAGGAAGTCTCCTAAATACTTAGAGGATTACATAACATTGCTGGCTAAACAAAAGCCAGGTAACGATAGGAGCACTGAGAAGCAGAACACTGCATAAAATAAATGATTATATGTTGGTAGTAGTTTTAGCCCGGGGGAAAGGGGTGTTATGTCCCGAGCCTTGCAAATGGCTCGGGGCGTTTGCAGGCAGTCCCGGGCAGGTGCAAAGCTGCCCGGGACCAGACAGGCTGTCGCCAGCGCCGTGCGCATGCGCGGGTGCTAGCGCGGGAAAAGTATCGCATTTACCCGGGAAATGTCTATATAAGAAGCTGGGAGGTTTTGGGAGCTGCTGAAGCCATCTACTTGTAAGCTGAACGCAGAATAAAGAAAACTGAGAACTCCAACTGCTTCTCGTGTCTGCTTTCCGCCAAGGACTCAACAGTTACAATGACACTGGAAAAATGACTTATGACTGTTTTTCACATTTATGACCATTGCAGCATCCCCGTGGTCACATGATCAAAATTCAGATGCTTGGCAACTGATTCATATTTATGACTGTTGCAGTATCCCAGGATCATACGACTAGCTTTTGCGACCTTCTGACAAGCAAAGTCAATGGGGAAGCCAGATTCACTTAACAATCTTGTTACTAACTTAACAACTGCAGTGATTCACTTAACAACTGTGGTAAGAAAAGTCATAAAAAGGAGAAAACCCACTTAATAAATATTTCATTTAGCAACATAAATTTTGGGCTCAATGGTAGTTGTAACTCTGAATATCTCCTAACTATATTGCAAGATCTTGTTCTAATATCAAAATTATAAAGAATAATATGCAGTCATAAGCTTCTGCCAGTTGTTATAAAGATGCTTAAAAAGGATAAGGAAAGAGGAACTGCATGTACCAAATCTCTGTGACATTCAAAGCATATATAAACTAATAAATGTGCTTCAGAGTTACAACTTCATAATACAAGTATTACAATATGCACAAAACCTTGAGAGGGTAGTATTTTTTCAAAGAAGTCATATAGACATTGACCCACTTTCAAAACTGTTCTGATGGCTGGTAAGAATTATTTTGTCCTTTCAAGATTGCAATGGAAGAGAAGAAAATATTAGAAAGACTGTAGGAAAGAGGTGGGGGTGTCAGAGATTGTGTGTTCTCACCTACTTTAGATTCTATCCCCACCCACAGCTTGCTTCAGTATTTCCCATCATGGGATCCATCAAACAAATTACTCTTGGTTTGGTATTCTGTATATATATATAAATTCAGATACCCTAACCACTGGGCAAGTCCCATGGTTTATGGTTTATGACTTAAGGTACTATGCATAGTTTATTCAATGAAACAGGCTTAATGTATCCAATCCTCCCTCCCCCTCGCTACACACACACACACACACACACACACACACACACACACAATGGGTGAAAGTTATCCAGCATACCAAGCTATACAAAAACTATATTTTTCACAGAATCTTTTAACAAGAACTTAGAAGTCATATAGGATTCTTAGATTCTGGCTCTTTTAAAGGCACCTAATAGCTTCCAAAATAACTTTCAATGGGAAAATGAAATGGTCAACTCTTACCACCAAAATATTACTCACAACAATATTACTCACAACAATTATTTTTAAGAAATAGTGAGGTGGGGAGAAACAGAATTAATGTAATGTAGAGATGTAAGATATGCCTTACACAGGAAAGCCAGTTGGATGACTTTGGGCCACTCAGCTTCTCTTCAGGCTTAGAAAGAAGACAGTGGCAAACCACTTCCAAAAATGTTATTTTTAAAAAAAAAAAAAAAAAATCAGGAATTTGTCCAGCCCAGGAGTCAAGAATAACTTAAAAGTGCACACACAAAGGAAAAAAGGAGATAAAAATAAGTTACGACGTAATATAAACCCATTTCATGTTATCATATACCATCAGAAAAGAATGTTACGTATAAAACTATTAAGGATTAGCAACTTCCTTCTCTCTCTCTCTCTCTCTCTCTCTCTCTCTCTCTCTCTCTCTCTCTCTCTTTCTCTCTCTCTCCCACTCTCTCCTTTAAAAGACAGTCTTTGTGATTGGATAGCAGACCCTAAGGTTCTGTCAAGACAGAATGTCCTTCAGTCATCATGTCCCACAAAAGGGACATATGGTAAGATTCAGTTTATTTGGGTCTCTTCAATGACCAGGCTGCTTTTGACTGATTCAACTCTTTTAGACCACCCATCCTTTAAAAAATCCTTATGCATGAGCAATCATACACAAGGGGAAGAAAATCAAACATGTTAATGGCATATCCAGAAAAACAAAAATCCAAATCAATAAGACATAATAAGGCAACAATAAGAAACAGCAGAGCAGAATATAAAGCGGAATATAATGCTGAGGTTTGTTTGTTGGTTGATTTTTAAAATTAAACTAGTACAAAGATCTTTAAACACAGCACACTGAAAAGTGTGATTAAATGTTTTGACTCAGGACTTGAAAGTACAGTGGGAGGGTAAATGTTTCAATCTTTAAGCCAACAGTTCCAAACCTTAGGTGCCAACATGGAGAAGACCAGATCCTATCTGGGTATCCAAAAGGAGGACCCGAGAAAGAAAATGATCCAGTAGACTCTCTTGCTTCAACTGAGTTATAAATTAGTGCTTTGAATTCATCCCTCTGACATACATGATCCCATGAATAGGCTTGAAAAAACCATCATGGGCTGAGGTTCATATTTGGGCATTCACATTGTTATTACTTCCCAGTCAAGCTTGCACTGAACCACATTCATGCATTCAACTGTGATTCATCAAATATTGAGAAAAGAATTGGTGTGGATGCCTATTTGAAGAAGACCATAAAGTGAAAAAACTATGTGCAATCTCATCTAGCATCATAAGAGAATGCAAACACACTGAATGAGCAGCTGAAGACTGAAAGCAATATGAAATTGTCAATGGAGAGAAATTAGAGGAAAGGAGCATGGCATAAAAAAAATAGCTTTCCTTGTGCTTAATGATGGACAATGTGTTTGAAAATAGCTAACCTGTGACAGGGTTTTCTGAGGGCTGTTATACTGCTAACATTAAGTGTGGTTAGTAAAAAGACTGGCTTTTCTAAATAATCTACTTCCCCTCTGCCCTCTTCCTTAGACAATTAAAATCCTGCCAGCATCAGCTATAAGCTCTGTAAATTGAAGGATAGGACTTCCCTTGAAGATGCTTTGGAGAATTCTTCTAAGGCAGAAAGAAGAAATGGGAATATCAACTGCAGGCTTATAATTACTTTCCAGATCCAGTCCAGTTCTAGCCTAGCAACTCAGGCTCTTTTGTACCACAGAAAATACTTCTTTAAATTCTGGGTGAAATCCTTCATTTTATTGTATCTCAACATTATCTTTTGAAAAGATAGAGAAAGCCTAATTCATTTCAATTTTTTAAACAATGTTGGTGAGAGGAGAGGAGAGGGGAGGGGAGGGGAGGGGAGGAGAGGAGAGGGGAGGGGAGGAGAGGAGAGCACTCTAAAAAAGTAAATTATTCTACAAATATGCTTCTTTGGGAACTAAGTGCAACACAAACACATATTCGCATGTTAATAGTTCATTATGTTTTTCAGACATGAGCCTGAAAAGGAAGACAATTTTATATTCAGGACTCAAAACTTTCATCAAAATGTCAATGAAGATATATGAACAGAGACAAATCACTGAACCACAGGGAGGGGTGGAAGAATCCAAATTAAAACTTCTCTGAGAGATGGGTTAGCTAGCCTCCAACTGAACATGTCCAGCATAGGAAGCTACCACTGAAGAGACATCTGCTCTCCTGAAACTATGTTGGTTCTTAGTTACAGAAGCACCTAAGCAGTTAAGGCCTTAATACATTAACACATGCACATATTAGTCATTTGGTCAATTTCAACATTGGTTAATTTGTGGGTGCGGATGGGTGCTTGTAGCTTAGGGTGTGGGGCTCATAAGCTTTTGAGTCAATGCGCGCTGAGAGCCCTGCAAAAAGGGTTATTTGAAGAAACAGATTAAGCAGTCTTTACATGCCAACATCATCATGAAGAGAAATAGAGCTGCTGAAGATCTCCATAAACAAAATAAAAATCTCCCTGCTGGAAACCACAGATCACTAGAGTCCCTTTACACCAACTCTGGGGCAGCTCTTCAGCTGAGAAACCATGTTCTGAGCTCTACCTGTAAGCAGAAAAGTTCATCTGGGTGGAGCAAAGCATAACCTTGTCCACATATTGCTATCCCTGTGCGGTGCATGGAACAATGGGGTGCCGCAAACATCCCCCTTGGCTGATCTGTGAAAAGCTGTTAAGTGCAGTTTCTCCTGACAGGGCAGTCAGCAGAGTAGAAGATGCTGTGATGTTAATAGCTGAGCTTCTTATTGCTCATTGCCATTATGATGGGCCTTGCTTACTTCTGCAATCTTATTTGTAAATTTATATTTTAGCCACGTCAGCCACCATGATCTGCATCTAGTGGGATAGTCTAAGCCTGCGTTGTTGTATGGAAAGAAGCAAAATCCCTTTCTGTAAGAACTACCCCTCTAACACAAGGACACATCCAACTTCAATATTCAATTATCTTCAGACCCTTCACTCTGGGAAATCTCTGTCTTGGCACACAAAATGGAAACATCAGTATCCCCTTGTTGTTTTTCTTTTCAGCTGCTGACTTGTAGTATACAAGAAGTTGTATTGTCACCTATCCCAAAAGGCCAAAGCAGTCAAAGTAAATATACTGACATTGGATTTGTATTGTAAAGCCTTTGGCACTCACTGACATTAGCTAGAAACACCGGGAGTCCATTCTACATGAATTTGGCTTCAGTGTATTTTCTGAATAAGATCGGGACAGGCATCATGATGCTTAACAGTTAGTGTGGGCAACAACTCCCACCATCCTTTGCAACAAGCCGTGCTAATAGATGCTAGTCAAAGTTGAATCCCATGCACCTGTGGGATGATATGCTTTCACAGAGATCTAGAAAAACAAATTATGCATGTAAACAATAGTAATTCTTCTCGATGTAACAACTGGGCCAAAATAATCATCATGCGAATAGTAGTAGAAACAGTAGTCAATCCTTGATTGAGTTTCAATATAAACGTTCAGCAATTTGCCACCTTGCCTTCATTCTTTGTTGTCCAAGCCATGGTGGCCTTTGAATCTTTGGCACAACAGCTGGATTGGAGAAAGACAACAGCATCCCACAAACTCTAATCAAGCTCGGATTAATTGACCCTACATCTTCAGGGACTTTGGGGGACTCCAGCAGTCTTTGAGAACTGCCTCTTGAACAGAGAACTTTAAATGTATCCACTCTATTCAGGCAAAGTTACATTAATGATCCCTATTTTGCTATCCCTCCTACACCAACAATGGCTCCTTTAGAGCCATGCTGTGCCCTCTTCTATCTTCCTTTTTTTAGTTAAAAGATTTCTCTGCAAAATCCTACTTGAATTAAAAAATGGAAAATATGGGAAAGCAAGCATTTCATTATTAAGCATCATTAGGCTTGTGTTTGTTCTCCATTTAATTCATATATGCAGATTTAAAAACCATTCATGTTAGGTTTGATAAAGGGGTAATTTTAAAAGTGGATTCTCTTCCCTCCCTCAAGAAAATAAAGTGAGTATGCTAAACAAATAGACCCTTTGTTCAGCTTTCTAAAAGCTTTTAAATGCTTTCAGCTTCCCACAAGTGCCAGAAATACACAGCACCACACAGAGCAGTCTCCGTTTCCAGCAGATAAAGAAAATGAGAGTGGAGTTGTATTGTAACTGATGTTGAGCTCAGGAAAGGATCTTATAACTTTTACATCACAATGAGACAAAATTTGAATAGTTCAAATTTCATATTGGTTTTCTATCTCTCATAATCTCATTCCTTTCCCCACCACAAAATTAATTTCAAAAAGCCAGCTTGGGCAATACTGTTGGGAGTATTCTGCAGGCTGACTAGTTGCCTACTCAGACCTACAATCCCCAGAATCCCTGGATAGGTCAAAGGTAAACTGATTCAACCCATAATATAAATATCACTAAGGAGTTGTAAAAACCCAAGGGATCTTTTGCATATCAACTCCCCCATCCTTACATGTCGATTCTAGAATGCAATACAATACTCATTGGGCCTAAGGCACGTGTGATATTACTAAAAGGTCTCAAAATAAAAGTTTTTAAAAGAAAAAAAATCAATTAAATACTCCAAACTACACAAGAATAGCCCTAAATCTTTGCAATGGTCTTGAATCTTTCAGGCTATATGCAGCAAAGATTATTCTCTTTTTATTTTTATTTATTTATTAAACATTTATATGGCCACTCAACACCTCAATGATTTTGGGTGATTTACAAATAATAAAAAAGAAACATCACAATATGGAAAAAGTACCATCAACACCCAAAGGGACAATAAAAACCTACTTTCCCATCAAACATATCCTAAAGGAGCCTGCTAAGCACCATATCCCAAGGACTAGAACCATATTAACAGCATACAGGTTACTAGCAAATGAAATATCTGAGGATTTGTTGTCTCAGATGGCAGGCACCATGACAGAGAAGACACCCATACTGGGTCCTGCAAGATGAATACTGTTTAACGAGGGGATCAGAAGCATGCCAACGCCGATTGTACAGGACAGGCAGAAACTATGGAACCATGTCTCCAAAACACCAGAGGGCAGGACATGAAGTAATGGGTGGAAGAATGGTATAAGGCTCCTGCTTTGGTTGGACCTCTGAGGTCCCTTTCAGTCCTATGATTCTATGTTCTTTGTTTGACAGCAATATTTGCAGGACAATTTGCTGGTCAAAAGGGAATGTCCAGGTCAAGCTTGTATAAAATAAAGCAAAGAAGCAGTTTGTCAATTGTGTCCACTCCTAATCTCAGATCTTGCAACAGATAAACTTGAATCTCAGCTACATATAACTGGTAGCTGTGGGCTACAGTGTTCTTCCCAAAACTCTACATTATAAACCCTAAAACTCTTCCAAATGTTGCCATATCATTCCTTTAAGATAGAAGGGGACAATCATTATTAAAGGGTGGTCATCAGTTACACTGTAATTTTAACTAGAGTTCTACTTACATTAAATTAAGACTCATTTTTGTCTTGCCTCTGCTGCTTTTTTGTCCCAGCACTCTCATATATTTTTTATTGCAGCCCCTGGCATGATTTTCAGTGGGCC
This sequence comes from Crotalus tigris, assembly GCF_016545835.1. Lineage (NCBI taxonomy): Eukaryota > Metazoa > Chordata > Lepidosauria > Squamata > Viperidae > Crotalus > Crotalus tigris. The sequence continues at coordinate 477,987 of NW_024098259.1, read as the reverse complement.
AATGCAGTCTTGATTATGCACTCTGTAACTTAATCTACTCATATTACATGATTTGCTGAAGAAGTCATAATGATCTACTCCACAGATCACGTTAAGTCTTGCCTCCCAAAGGCCAACTGGATGGTCCATCTTTAGTCCTGGGGGGGGCAAATTTACCTCCCTCAGGTAAATTTGCCCCCCCCACGCAACTTGGGTGTCCTCCTGGACTCACAGCTAAATCTGGAACAACATCTATCGGCTGTGGCCAGGGGGACCTTTGCACAGGTTCGCCTAGTGCACCAGTTGCGGCCTTATTTGGACCGGGAGGCTTTACTCACAGTCACTCATGCCCTTGTCACCTCAAGACTGGATTACTGTAACGCGCTCTACATGGGGCTACCCTTGAAGGGCGTTCGGAGGCTGCAGTTGGTTCAGAACGCAGCCGCGAGAGCGATTGTGGGCGCGCCAAGGTACGCCCACGTGTCACCTATCCTCCGCGAGCTGCACTGGCTTCCTATGGGTCTCCGGACGCAATTCAAGGTGTTGGTTATCACCTTTAAAGCCCTTCATGGCATAGGGCCAGGTTACTTACAGGACCGCATTCTGCCGCACAGCTCCCAGAGACCGGTGAGGTCCCATAGATTGGGCCTCCTTCAGGTCCCGTCAGCCAGACAATGTCGACTGGCGGGCCCTTGGGGAAGGGCCTTTTCTGTGGTGGCTTGACCTGGTGGAATCAACTTCCCCCCGAGGTTCGAACTACTCCCACCCTGCCGGCCTTTAAGAAGGCCGTTAAAACCCTCCTGTTCCGGCAGGCCTGGGGCTGATGTCCCCGGGGGGCCGGGATATGATCGGACTCGCGGTATGACTCCTTTATTTTATTGTTTTATCGTTGTTTTAACTTTGTATGCCGCCCTGAGTCCTTTGGGATTGGGCGGCATATAAACACTGAAAATAAAATAAATAAATAAATAAATAAATAAAAACTTGCTTTACAAACCACAGTGGCTGGGTTCCTACCCCAGGCCCAAAACAAATAATTCACACCACTGTGTATGTGGAAACCTTGCCTTTCTTAGAAAAGGACAGCTTAAACCCTTGCTTCAAATCTTTCCAGCTCCAAATAGCCCTTGTCAAATGCTCTTCTCTCCAGAATACAGGATCCTGGTCTCTGTATTATTGTCTTTCCAACTTATGGATCTGGGGATGAGCTTAAAAAAAAATGGGTTGAAGTTGGAGAAAATCTAGATGGGGCAGAAATTTGAAGACTTTCTTCAAATACTCCAGCATCATTACTTTGAATTAAAACTAAACAAAACAAAAGGTGTGTGGATATCTACTTTAAGGACCCAAAAAATGTGCCTACTCTATTGCAATTCCTGCCCTTTGCAATCATCTCCCTTTTGAGATCCATGTGGCTCCCACTCCTATGTTGTTCAACCTGATCATTCTCCCAGGCTTTGAGAAGATAGGATGATTATGGAGCCTTTTCATTGGCTTGGTTTTGTTTTGTTTTTTATACATTGTACTTTGATGTTCCAGTTTGCTGTATTTAAGTTGGATTTTAGTTGTAAAAACTCCACAGTCATCTGAGAGTTAGGCTGCCTATATACTTAATTTAATTTAATTCATATTACTAATTATCAGGGTTTTGGTGCTTGGCTCTAGAAAAGTTAGCTATATACAGGAAATGTGTTTTGTTAATACAAAGGTTTACTGTAGCTAGAGCAGCGGTTCTCAACCTATGGGTCGTGACCCCATTTGGGGTCGATCGACCATTTTTCGGGGGTCGCCAAAGAAGGCGATCCGCCATTTTCCCCCCTCAGGGGGTGGCGCCGCGCATGGGGGCCGCGCTGCGCATGCGCACCGCGCATGAGCAGAACGTTTGTGTGACGGGGCTAGAGAGTGTGAGCTAGAGAGTTCCAATACAGAAGAGATGGTATGTAACTAGGCCAAATTGGATTCATTCAAGCTAGACCCTTCCAGTTGTTTTAAATTACAACACTGCCAATTGTACCAAAAACTGAATGGAAAAAGGTAAAAGAGGACAATTGCACTGGGTGAATCCATAATTCATTCCAGAATCAAAGTGATTGATTATTTATAGAATTACCATCCACTCTCTAACCTGCTGAACTGGAGCATCTCAGATTCAGAAATTAATTACCTTCCTTCTACCTATTTGCCGAGTAAAATCCCTGATTGAGTCTTCTTAGCCCTGGCAAAATATTAATCATAATATTCATACTTGTGTCAAGATCCTAGATTATTTTCAGTAAACGTTATTTTTAAATAAAAACCCATCTGCCAGCATTCTGCTGCGATTAAAAGCTATCTGACAATTCAGATCAAGGATGTAACGTTTTCAAAGCTACCTGACAGAAATGTTGTCAGGGAATGTTGCTTCTAGAGAAAAAGAAATGTTCACTGGTCAATTAGAAATTGAGAAAATTAGCTGATTCTAATCTTGCTTCCCTCTGAAATGCACAGGATTCTCCTCCAAGCAAGAACTTTGAAATGTTTACCTCTAGATCAGAAGCATATCAGTTTGAAGAGTTATATCCAAGGGCAGTAGAAGACATAGTACTGAGTCAACACTTTCAGGCTTTTAAGAATATTATTTGGAAAGTTAGGTGTTTTTTGTTTGAGGCTGTTGTGGTTCTTTTCAAAGACTATATCTCAGGAGTGCTTTTTCTTTTTTTTGAAAAAGAAAAAGGGAAGCCGCACATCTGATTATTTTTAACGTTCATCCACCAAAATGTAATGGCCCTATCTTAGAAGTGGTGGGTCTCCAAAAATAAGTCTAGACATGCAGGCAAGCCAAAATTTGTCCACTTTTGCTTTATATATTTTATCACTATCATTTATATGCCACTCAATGTAAAATAAAAATTCTCTAAGCAGTTTGTAAATAATGTGAAAGTAAAATAGAAAGAATAACCAAGGAAACATAACAAAACCAATAATAGTCAACTTTCCTGTCCATTAAGGAAAAATAGTCATGATAACAATTGCCTATTGCAGGAAGCAGATGTAGCAGACTATCAAACATTTTCCAGAGCAACCAGGTCTTGGTGGCCTCCTTGAATGCCCATAGGATCGATGCTAACTTGATCTCAGATAGAACCCGATTCCAAAGGAAAGGGGGAAGCAACAGAAAAGATGTCCCTTTGTGGTTCCTGAGAAGGATGCCCATTTAACTAAGAGTTAAGAATTAGTTAAGAACCCACGAGGTTAGCCAAAATGGGCCCAAATCTTTCATCTTTATGTTGGAAATGTAAAATAGCAATAGGGACCTATTACCACATGTGGTGGGAATGTCCTAAAGCCTGTGATTATTGGAATAGGATAAGAAAATGGTTGAAAGAAATATTAATGTTGAAGATAGAGCTAAAACCTGAACTCTTTTTATTGGGTATAACCACAGATAAATATGATAAGGGAATAGTCTATTTGATGTTGCACATCTTGACTGCTGCTAGACTGGCTTTTGCACAAAAATAGAAGAACAAAGAAACTCCCACAGATGAAGAGACACTGTATAAAATACTATCTTGTGCTGAAATGGACAGATTTACAATGGAATTGAAAGATAAAAGTGGATCAGAATATTTTGAAATCTGGGATAAATTGTACCATTGCTGGGAATCGGGGAGGACCGTTGGGGTTATAGATTAGCGATAAGATGGAAATATATATATTCTTAGGTTAGCAAATAGAGAAAATGTATTAAGTATTGTATAAAAAGTTTATATATATTTATAAAGAATTGAATGTAAGAGGAGAAATAATTTGATAGAAATGTTCAAACTGGAATGTTACGTCATGTACAATGTTTTCTTTTTTTTAATTGTATTATAAATAAAAAACTTTTTTTAAAAAAGAATTAGTTAAGAATTTATTGAACGGAAACAAACTTCTAGAAGAAGACGGTCCTGAGCCACATAGGGCTTTGAAGATAACAACCAACATCTTGAATTTCATTCAGTAATTAACTGGCAACCAATGGAACTCTCTCACAATAGGCATGTTAATTGGGAGGCACTTGTTTAAACTATTGCATTATGGATTAGCTGTAGCTTCCAAATGGTCCTCAAGGGCAGCCCCAAGGTAGAGCAAACTGCATGAATCTGAGAGTGATTCAAAGAGGGGTTCAGATAAGCAGGTCCGAAACAGTTGCAAGTGGTGCACAAGATAGAGTTGTACAAAGCCCCACCACTACATTCTTTAGAGGCTTAGCTAATTACCAATCTCATTAATTGTGAGACAAGTGAAGAAATTGTACATAAAATGGCATGCTTTCCCATGGTTTCTCTGGTAGGAACACAAGCCATTATTTTTTGCATATTATATGAACTAAGTTACTTCATAAAATACCATAGGGCTCATTTGTTAGGGCAATATTGTGGGGGGAGGGGTTTAGCAAGCCAAAAATGTAGCATGATGTTTAGACATAGCCTATTAACTTTGCATTATGTAAGCACAGACTCATGTACATGAAGTACATGCTTGACATTCTTCAACGCAGGAGTAATATTAACATGCATTTCCCAAAGAATATACAACCACCAGATACTTTTTTCTTTAGCTGTTTGTTTAATCCAGAACAACATGACTCCTTTAACAGATTCTGCAAAATAGAAGGTGCTTCCACATATTAACTAGCCAGCCTTTGATAGTCGGTGGCTGCTAGCTATAAAGCACACTAAGCTTTTGGAGGGAATAAAAGAAACAAAACAAATATTTTGCTTTCATTTCTCCTGAAAAAAATATTATCAAAATGTCAGGGGTTTTATGCACATGCTATTTACTTTTGATGATGGCAGCAGCTAATTAAAGCTGCTTGAAAGGCCTGCCCCATAGATGGCCATGTTTTCTGAGCTTGACTTAAATGTTTCTTTAAACAGATACATATAGCAAAACTGCAAACCTCCCTTCCCACAAGAAATGTGACCCAGTAAAAGACTGTCCCTAGAGTTTTTACCCACTTAGGGAAATGGGGAAACGGGAAAAGTGACATTATGCAAACATTCTATACAATATTCAAGCCATATTGCATTTGCTGTTTATGAGTGTCCATTAACACTACTTTCTACCTTCTTTTTTCCCAGAAGGATGCCCAAGGCTGGAAAATTAGATCTAAACATCCTCCAATACTTTCTCATTGCTCATCTAGACATTCTTGCAGCACTGAAGATGCTCAGCTCAATTTTCCTCCTGTAATAGAAATGCTTCAGGCAGGAAGTGAACTATAAACTGGAATCCCAGAATCAAATACAATCATCATTACCCAGATGGTAATTATGTACATCAGAAAAAACTTTACAATTGTCCAAATTTCAATTCACTGCACCTATTCAAACAGTACCCCCCAAGATGGCAATTAGATGGACACCCCTCCCCCCCAATGTCGAATGAGCAAGAGGATGGCCTCAAGATACATGGTGAAGAACGTTCATGGAAGACTTAAAGACTCTAAACATCACATGGGAAGACACTGAAGTAATTGCTCCAAACCGAAAATGCTGGAGATCCCTTGCTGCCCAATATGCTACGTAGAATGGGAGGATCTAATGCTAATGCTAAATACAAACAGCCAGAACGAAATGGCACATAGAAAAAAAATCTGCTGTGAACTCTTTATGGTGTCAGGAAAGGCATCTGGCTAGTAAACACTCAGCTCCATCCAGTTGTCAAGACTTTACCCCATATTGAAATTCAATATATGTGTATCTATTCCTTCCTTATTTTAACTATCTATCTATCTATCTATCTATCTATCTATCTATCTATCTATCTATCTATCTATCTATCACCAGACTCAACAGGATGACCCCTTCAGTGTTCAGTATTATTCTGACCAGGTATACACATCCAAAAGTAATCAAAAGTAATGTGATTACTCTTTCATACTCCTTATTTAGCAGTGAACAAATTGACTAAAAAGGACATTACACCAATAACCAACCAAACCCATCCTTCATTAACCCATAGATCCATTTGCCATTTGCCTACACATGCTGTGCTCTCTTTGAGCTGAATGAGCACCTTGCATTCCATGGAGAACCTTGCATAACATAGAGCCAAATAATTTGAAAATGTTTATCTGTGTCTGTGGTGGGGGTGATCAAATATAAATACCGGTACTAAGTCAATTATGATGCCAAAATACAGGTCCTGTTATAGATTTCCAGGAGCTATAAAGTCAACCAAGACAAGCAACAGATGGTAGATTGTTTATGGATTCAGTGTAACAACTAGGGAGCCTGGGTCCTTTAGATAGCCCAGTTTAGACAAATTCATTCTGTACTTGCCCACTCCCACATGCACATCCTCCAAACCTTATAAAACTACTTCAGAACTTTCGTACCACATTCTCCATAGGCATCTTTAATGATCATCCAGTCATATATTAGCACAAGCATTGCCACCTGAGGATGCCATCAAGCATGTTAGCAAACATCAAGTGAGTTTTCATACAGGCCATCCCACTAAAGTCTTTTTTTATATCACTGGAAAAACCTAAAAGCAAGAAATCACACCTGGCTTTTCTCTCTTGCTTCTGCTAAAGCAACCAACGAAGGAACAGTGCCTGCTTTCACTGCAGAATTCAGCATCCTGTCAAAACCTTTGCTCCTCAAACATGCACAAAATCCATTTCTTCTCTTTGTGTGTTAGTAACTTAAGGGAAGAAGAGCAAGGGATGGCTTTGCCTTTCCATCTGAGCTACAGCCAGCATTCTCTGCATCAGAAGGCTGTTGCCAGGGAAATGAGATGAATTTTAGAAGGGAAAGCAAGGCTGGGGAGCAGCTCCTTTCAGGTGGAGAGGGAGAGGAGGAGGACCTGGGTGAGTAGAGAGACATTTAGGCTAATATCTGGTCTCTTTGCAAAAGCGAAGCCGTTTCTACACACACCACAGATTCACAATTGCCGCAGCAAAAGCCTGGCACATAAGTCAAGGCTGGCTGGCTGGCTGCCTTGGGAGGAAATGAATGAACAGTCCTTCCCCCATCTCACTCTGCTAATGTCAGCCTGGGATTTGCATGGCACAAACAGGTGCCCACCTTCAAATTGGGCACCCATTACTCAACAGGGCCAACTGCTGTGCATAAAACTGCTCTGCCAGCTTCCCAGCTAAGACTGATGCCCACTCAACTGCTTCCAGAGGGTTAAACACCATCTCCCCCTGGCTGCCAACCCAAGTTTATTCCCACCTCCATAACACTGTTCGGAAATGTAAGCGAGGGTTATTTTTAGCCCACTTCAAATATATAGAAACACACAAACACACACAGAGAGAGAGAGAGAGAGAGAGAGAGAGAGAGAGAGAGAGAGAGAGAGAGAGAGAGAGACAAAGACAGAGACAGAAAGAAAGAAAGTCTTCTCTGTTGGTATTCCATAGGGATGCTCAATGCTTCCTCACCCCCCCCCATGCCAAGCATGCACACCATACTGAATGCCATGCCAGAAATAGATCTGCAAAGTTTAATTGTAATCCCCCACCCGCCACTCAAGCTCCACAGCTAATCTCAGGGATGTAGGTGGAGGGTTTAAATGGCTGGATGCTAAGGAGCTCTGTCTCCACCTGCTAACAAGAGAAGCATCTTTGCCTTCTGTGGATGGGCAAAGCTGGTCCCTGGCATGTTCTATGAACATCAGTTTAGTGTTATTACAACCAGGCCCCAATCTCTCTCTTGGCCCAAATTAACTTGCTGGCATCCAAACATGCCCCAAGGGGAAAGAGTTACTCATGTTTAGCCTGTGGCTCACACTGGATCAGGGAAGAGGCAGTGGGAAGAGGAACCAGGCAACCTACTCATAGAGCAGGCATAAGGGGTGACAAGCAGGTAGTGGGGGGAAAGCAGATAAGCCACTGGGGGGGGGAGCCCTTCCCTAGCCTAGGAAAAAGCTGCAATCCAGCAAGCTCATCCAAGAATCCTTAGAGCCAGAGGGAGGAAATCTCCTGCAGGACACCCACGCCGACCGAAACGGTACCCTTTGCGCTTGTTCCTCTTTCCCACCACCTCTCTCTCTCTCTCTCTCTCTCTCTCTCTCTCTCTCTCTCTCTCTCTCTCTCTCTCTCTCTCTCTCTGCCCATTCATTCATTAATCCGGTCCGAGCGCCCGCGCGCGCGCGGGCGCGCGCACACACACACACACACACACACACAAACTATTTCTATCTTGCTCTCGCTTTGCCACCTCCGGACTTGGCGCCCTCGACTGGCTCGGTTTCTTCGGACAGCATCGCTCCTGGCAACAGCGGCGCAGAGCAACCTAAACTCTCCCGAAGCCTTCGCTCGCACTTCTACGGCGGAGGAACCGGGAGAGCCGGGGAAGGGAGATGCCGGAGAGGGAAAAGGTGGTGGCAGCGGCGGCAGCTAAGCCGGTTCCAAGCGCGCTCCTGCGGGAATCGCGAACCCCCCACCCCCAAGTTAGCAAACCGGCTTCTGAATCAGGGAAGGGGGGAGGAAGCTGCTCCCCTTGGGTACTGTTGCGCGCTGCCGGGGACGGAGGGAAAGTGGGGGTCAATTGGGAGCTTAGCCCAAGAAGGAAGCTTTGAGGGAGGGGGTAAAGGTCAGCAGAGGGGGTAAAAGGAGCTGCATGCTTGCAAGGACATCACGATTTTTTCCGGGGGGGGGGGAACAGCGGGAGGAGAATAGACAAAAAAAGGAAAAGCCGCGGCTGCACTCACCGTAGACGCCTTGTCCGGAGATGCCCTCCAGAAGCACGGTGAGCAGCCACACGACTCCGTAGGCTAAATCCATCTTGGGGGAAGCAGCCACATATCCAGGCGAAGGGGACCCGGAGGGACTGGGAAGGGGAGGGAGGGAGGGAGGGAAGGAGGGGGGGGGGTCCAGGGAAGAATCTGAAACCTCGCTCGCTCGCTCGCTCGCCGGCTCGGCCACGGCCCGATCGCCGCCTTCGGAAGAGACGGAAGAGCCACCCCCCGCAAGCAGCAGTAAGCCGAGTCCGGTTAGAAAACAGAGGCTGCAGCGGCGTCCTTGCGTGGCGCGCTTTGCTGGGCGAGCGCCTCGGCGGCAGCGGGGAGCTCCGAAGCCATAGTGGGAGCACCCCCACCCCCAGCACGCGCTCACCCACACACACCGCACACACACGCACACAGGTCTGCGGGAGGAATATCTGCTCAGATCCTCCCAGAGCGCCTTTTGCTGCCGGTGATGCCGCGCGGCTGCGGGGCCCGGGCAACTTGCCTTGGCTGGCGGACTGATTGGTCGGTTTGGCTGACAGGGCTGGGCAGGGAAAGCAAGGGAAAGGAAGGGAAGGGAAGCGTGCCCAGAGCGGGGGGCGGCAGCTGCGGGGCTTGCGCGCCGCGGTCACGTTGGACTGTACGTGCTCCGTGCCGGCCCTGCCAGGCGGCCAAGGCAGCACCGAGCCGGCGACGTCAACTGCGCGCCGCCGCCCCTTCTTCCTTTCGCTTTTCCTCCCCCCTCCTCCAACGGAGCGCACTGGAATGGGAGGCGCCGCGCCTCCCTCGCTCTCCCCCGGGGCCCTCTCAGCTGCCCGCTTTAGGCGAGGTCTCCGGCAGGTACCAACTTTGGGGACGCACTGAGGAGCTCTTCGTCCGGAGGTCGGGGCGGGTTTTCGGGTCAGGTCTCCTCCCCCCTGCCTCGCCTTTGAGTTCCCCTCTGGGTTTGCCCGTTTCCTCTTTCGGACTCGCCAAAGAGTGCGGGGCGATTCGTGGGAACAAGCGAAAAGAATCCAGCGATGCGAGGTGAAGCTCATCCCTAGAAAGAGGCAGCCACCCGAGTTGCGTTTTCCCCTTTGGGAGAGCTTTCTGACGCTGTCAGCTTTTAGGCTTCACCGCACCCTTAATCAGTAGACCAAGGCTTACTCAGAACTGTTCGCTTTCCTCTTCCTCTTCTGCTTCCTTTTGCGAAGTAAAAGGGTTGCTCTGACTTTGAAAGACATGCAGTTGTTTTGTAGAGATAGGACCCTGATTTCTTTCTGAGCTCCTTAGAAAGGGATCGCCAGATTAATGAAACTCCACCACCTCCCTCCTCTGATCTCCTTTTCAACTCTAGCCATCCATTTGGACAGTTCTCTTCTGATACTGACATTTGGATCCTTATATCTGCTCCCAATACAATGTGATTTTATTCCCCCCCACACCCACACATTTTATTGCCAAGCAGCTGCTGCTAAATGAAAAATGGATCCCAGCTTTCAGGTTACACAGCACTCCTTATTATCTGGAGCTCTGCTGCTTTTACCTCAATAAATAACCATGTTTGACTTAGAAATACACTGCATAATTTATTATACCATCTTAGGAGAGACAGCTAAGAAGTTTGATATCTTATTGATGACATGTGAATGATCAACACACAAACATTCAGGAAGTCCAATTCCTAAGCAGTGTATTTTTTCTTCCTTTTAAAAAAGAAAACAGGGAGCTAAAATATGTGGTAGACACCATACTGAAGCCTTTCCCAATTTGGGGCCCTCCAGATGCATTAGAGTACAGTACCAGTCATTTCAATAAACATACTGTTGGGGGTGAACAGTAATCCATCATATACGGAGAGCACCAGGTTGGGGAAGTCTGCCTGATAACCAGCAGGAGGTTCTCACCTTGAAACTCATCTATATGGAAAACATGATGAGACTCTCAATCTTCCAAGGAGCTTTCAATGCATTGCCCAACTGTAGTAGTTGGCAGGACAGCTCTCATATCTTTGTGTTCCATGATAAGCTAATTCGTTCAGATTGAACAACACTTTGCTATCAAGCAAGGTCTCCCTGCCTTCTCCTTCTCCTCCTCCTCCTCCTCCTCCTCATCCTCATCCTCCTCCTCCTCCTCCTCCTCCTCCTCTTCTGCCTCCATTCAGAAACCTGGAAGTTGGCTTAGACAATTCTTGCCTTTCAAGCTCACTGGTTATGTAGGTTCTTAAAGCTTTGCTGAAAACCATCACCAAGTTAATTACCCTCAGTGGACCATTTTGGGTGGATGGGTGCTGATTTTTCAGTTGCATAGAATTCTCTGGATGGGTTCACACACTGCAGGAAGCCGCAATAGAGTCTGTTGAGAAGATACATGAACCCAGCCCGTGTCATGTATAAATCATGGGTGCATGGCAAAGTGGACAATCTAAAACCCATGTCTGCCAGCATCCAGCTGTGGTATACAAATTGGGAGCAAAACAATTTATTTGGAGGCAGAGGTTTGAGAGTGTTAGCATAAATCTTTAATAAATAGACAACATACAAAAGGGAACATTAAGATTATTCTAGGGAAAATATACCAAGTTGTAATATGATATGTTGTATGGTTAATCTACAATTAGATTCACAAAGACTGGTGAAAACTTGATTCAAATCATAACCAAGGACTTAAGAATTATGAGTGGAGTGAAGTGGAGTAGGGTGGGGTGGAGTGAGGTGGGGTGGGATGGGATGGGATGGAATAGAATAGAATAGAATAGAATAGAATAGAATAGAATAGAATAGAATAGAATAGAATAGAATAGAATAGAATAGAATAGGAGTTGGAAGGGACCTTGGAGGTCTTCTAATTCAATTCCCTGTTTGAGCAGGAGATCCTATACCATTTCAGACAAATGGTTGTATAGATTCATTTTGAAACCCTCCAGTGATGGAGCACCCACAACTTCTGAAGGCAAGCTGATTGCTCTTATGATTAGTAAGCTTCTCCTTAGTTCTAGGTTACTTCTCTCCTTGGTGAGTTTCCAACCATTTGAGGATATAGGCAACTCTAAGCACTTTTGCACTCATTTCACATGCTAGTAAAGTTATGCTTAAAATCCTACAAGCTAGACTCCAGCAGTATGTAGATCGAGAACTACCAGAAGTACAGGCAGGATTTCGAAGAGGCAGAGGAACTAGAGATCAAATTGCCAACATACGCTGGATCATGGAGACAGCTAGGGAGTTCCAGAAAAACATCTACTTCTGCTTCATTGACTATGCAAAAGCCTTTGATTGTGTGGATCACAACAAATTGTGGCAAGTTCTTAAAGAGATTGGAGTACCAGACCATCTCATTTGTCTCTTGAGAAACCTATATGCGGATCAAGAAGCAACAGTGAGAACTGGACACGAAACCACTGATTGGTTCAAAATTGGAAAAGGAGTCCGGCAAGGCTGTATACTGTCACCCTGCCTATTTAACTTATATGCAGAGCACATCATGAGAAAGGCAGAGCTAGATGAAACAAAAGTTGGAATTAAGATTGCCGGGAGAAATATCAACAACCTAAGATATGCAGATGATACCTCTCTAAGGCAGAAAGTGAAGAGGAACTAAAGAGCCTCTTGATGCAGGTGAAGAAGGAGAGTACAAAAGTTGGCTTGAAACTCAACATTAAGAAAACCAAAATCATGGCATCCAGCCCTCTCAATTCCTGGCAAATAGATGGGGAAGAAATGGAGGTAGTGACAGATTTTATTTTTTCTGGGCTCCAAGATCACCTCAGATGGGGACTGCAGCCAAGAAATTAAAAGATGCTTGCTCCTGGGGAGGAAAGCTATGGCAAATCTAGACAGCATACTAAAAAGCAGAGACATCACCCTGCCAACAAAAGTGCGTATAGTCCAGGCCATGGTTTTTCCAGTTGCAATGTATGGCTGTGAAAGTTGGACCATAAGAAAGGCTGAGCGCAAAAGAATTGAGGCCTTTGAATTATGGTGCTGGAGAAGACTCCTGCGATTCCCTTGGACTGCAAGGCGTTCAAACCGGTCAGTCCTAGAAGAGATCAACCCCGACTGCTCTTTAGAAGGCCAGATCCTGAAGTTGAAACTCAAATACTTTGGCCACCTAATGAGAAGGAAGGACTCACTGGAGAAGGGCCTGATGCTGGGAAAGATTGGGGGCAATAAAAGAAGGGGACAACAGAGAATGAGATGGCTGGATGGAGTCACTGAAGCAGTAGGTGTGAACTTAAATGGACTCCAGAAGATGGTAGAGGACAGGAAGACCTGGAGGAACGTTGTCCATGGGGTTGCGATGGGTCGGACACGACTTCACAATTAACAACAACAACAACAACAAAGCACTGTTTTGGAAAATTAGGGTGTTCAGATCAGATGAATTCAAAATGTCCAAATATTGAGTGAGTTGTTTAGGTAGTCATCCAGGGGCTCTAATCATAATAGGTTATTCTTATTATGATTAGACACACAATCAGACAGATGTTTAGATTGATTTGACATTTTGTCCATCTATTGAATCCTTCCCAAGGACCTGGAATAGGAAGATATTGTTGTTTGATGGTGTTAAAGGTATTGTTGCAGGATGTAAGCTGTTCAAAGTAAAGCAATTTAGACAATGTCAGGGATGTTCAAATGGTGCTCCAGATGTTTTCGAACTGTCAGCCAGAAAGATGCCCAAATATTGATAGTAATTGTCTTCATTCAGACTCTTTATGTTATTTCCATAGATTCCTCCAGTTTTCACTATTTTTTTGATGGTGATAGTGATGATGATGATAATGATAATGATCCCCAAAAGAAAGCTTAGACAGAAGGGAAAAAACACCCACATACCCTCATATGTCTCCATTCTTATTAAATTTAATTCTTCCTGTTTTAAAGGTAAATTAACAGGACGCTTTCTCACATGGTGTTCAAACTATTCCAGGAATAACTTCTGATCCTTAAGGTCTCATAATGTCATCTCTGTTCAACAGCTGAGTTTATACATGGAACCCTTGAAAGCTTATTTGTTCTGAGGTCTTACAGCTTTGTAGAGCTTATAGAGGACTGTTTGCCACTTGCAGAAAAATTGCCACCTTCATTCTCCTGGTTCCTAGGCTTCAGACCATAAAAATGATCTTCAAAAATGATCTTCAAGGGAAATAATGTTTGTCAGATTGATAATTTCCATCCACCTCCTCAGGAACCACTGGGATTGTTTTCCAGAGGGTTAGATGAATGCAATGTGAAGTAAGGATAAATAAAGAGAGATGCAAATACTTTATTTTCCTTTAAAGTATGAAATGGTGATGAGGTAGTTGTTATCTTGTTTTGTTTTTGTTTTCTGTGAGTGAGAGTTGTTGCACAGCTTGTGACAGCTCATAATTTGTAGATTGAATATACCCAATTAAGAGACAGCAAACTGCCAGGCAAATGGACCTTGTCTAAGAGATGGCAAAAAGAGGTTGGGAGAACATCTTTTGCTGGAGTAATTTCTGCAACCACCATGAGACTAGAGGCACCAGTTTATAATTTGTACATGCTATAGTCAATGTTAGAGCTAGTTTTGTCCATTATTTAAGGGGCTGGACTAGGTGCAGGAAAAGCCAAGTTCTAGTTCTGTTTTAGGCATGGAAGCTAGCTGGGTGACTTTGGGCCAGTTGCTGTCTCACACACTTAGGAAGAAGGTAAGGTCAAACCCCTTCTGAAAAAGTTGCCAAGAAGACTACATCATGCTTGTCTATTTCATTTCCAGAAGGAAACGCTGAATTGAAGACCCAAGATAAATAAATAACATCAAAATATTCTGTGATGCTCATTAACATCCAGTAGAAACCACAATAACATTGGGTCCAACTGATCTTACTGAGTGCATGGGACATATAATACAGTTTGTGTCAGTTGTATTAGCCGATTGTGTACTTAATAATAATAAAGTTGGAAGGGACCTTGGAGGTCATCAAGTCCAACCCCCTGCTCAGGCAGGAACCCTACACCATTTCAGACAAATGGCTGTCTAGTCTCTTCTTAAAAACTTTCAGTGTTGGAGCATTCACCGCTTCTGGAAGCAAGTTGTTCCATTGGTTAATTGTTCTAACTGTCAGGAAGTTTTTCCTTAGTTCTAAGTTGCTTCTCTCCTTGATCAGTTTCCATCCGTTGCTTCTCATCCTGCCTTCAGGTGCCTTGGAGAATAGCTTGACTCCCTCTTCTTTGTGGCAGCCCCTGAGATATTGGAACACTGCTATCATATCCCCCCTCATCCTTCTCTTCGTTAAACTAGACATACCCAATTCCAGCAACTGTTCCTCATATGTTTTAGCCTCCAGTCCCCTAATCATCTTTATTGCTCTTCTCTGTACTCTTTCTAGAGTCTCAGCATCTTTTTTACATCGTGGTGACCAAAACTGGATGCAGTATTCCAAGTGTGGCCTTACTAAGGCATTGTAAAGTGATATTAATACTTCATCTGATCTTGATTCTATCCCTCTGTTAATGCAGCCCAGCACTGTGTTGGCTTTTTTGGCAGCTGCAGCACACTGCTGGCTCATATTTAAGACTTCCTATCATGTACGTGTTGATGATATCATGATGCATGTGACATCATAATAGGTCATATAACATACATCATAATCATCTGTAGAGTTTTATGTAAAAAGAATGTCCAGAGTGTCTTGTCCTATTAAGTTTGGTAAAATTTATCTTCTGGTAAATGTCAATATAATATAGCACTAAAGTCTAACTCTCAAACATTTTTTTTCTCCATGTTAAATTCTATATTTTAGGAGGACTTAATTGTGCACGTTTCAATCCCAACAGCATCAGCAGTTTGTGTTCCTTTAAATACCCATTTAATGGCATCTCTTTTTCCTGGGAACATTTCCAAGTGACCGCACTGTAGACACCACTAGCCCTCTTTCAGCACCTGCCTTCCACAACCCTGCTGACTTCCCATATGGAAGTGCAAGGAATCAAATCTAATAAGTAAATAATACTGGAGCAAGAAAGTTACAGTGGGAATCTTGTTTTTCCTCCCCAATCTCAAGAAACTTCACCCCCCCCCAGTTGACTGGGTGAATCAAAAAAAAAAAAAAAAGGACAGGTATCTTTATTACTGGCAAACCATCCATCCTTTTTGAGTTCACATAAAAGCTACCTTAATATTTCTTTTGGACTAATCTTTTCTCTTCTGATGAATAGTGGCAGAACCAGAAGCCGAGCAGAGGTCTTTCCTACTCCTGTGATTTTATTGATCTCTTACCTATTTAGTTTATGTTTTTTATTTAATAAATTTATGTAGGCGCCCTGCTTAGCATGCAGTTTATTGTTAAATATGCTGTCCATTGTTCATTATCTGATAAATCAATATCAAAGCAAGGTATGATGCAAAGGTACTGTTTGCCATTTCATACAGTAATTGCATCCCTTTGGTGGGCTACCTGCTCTTTTGAAACAGAGATGGCAGGGATCTTCTCTTTGCAGGGCAGCTAGTCTGCCACAGACCCAATCAGTTTAGGTATCTTTCCTTACTAAGTTTGTGCCCTTATCTCTCGTTCAGCTTTTCTGCCAAATTAGATAAGCAAGATCTCCCAGGTGATCACTTTCTAGTTGCTGGATACATCATCCCCATCCACCAAATTGATTCTTTATGTAGAATAGAGGAGGAATCACCTGGGGTCCTATTTTCCATCTCTATTCTGTTGCTATTTTTTATGTATATAAAAGAGCTAAAGCTGCATTAGCCGAAAGCCTTTGGGACTGTTCCTGTTTCCAGTGACTCTAGAAAGTTCTGTGCTTTTAGATATAGAGAGGTACAATGTAAATTCTTTGCTTATTATTCATGTCTCTGTTCCTGCTTTTTCCTGCCTTTTTATCCCATGTTTGCCACTTTACTATTTTGACATTTGCTGATATTAAATAAACAAACATCAAACTATATTTTTTGCCAGCTGTGTTGAATGGCATGTGCATTTGTTCTGATCTGGCTATAGGGATTGACTTGGAGCATGCTTGATGCAAAATAAACTGGAAATTTCCCACAGTATTTTTCCAATACTAGATATGCTTTCAAAATTAATATGAAGACTGGAGATTAGCTCCCAAATAGCTCTGGCTGACATTAAAGATTTTTTACCCCATTCCCTTCTGCAGAAAGATTGGAAGATACAGAGGCAGCCGGGGTACAAGATCACTCATTATTTAGTTCCACCCTTTCAGCAGAGATGAACTGTTGTTGAAATCTGAAATCAGCTGGCAAAGTCAGCTTAGTATGTCTTGAGAATATGGCTTCTTTCCTTCATATGGTGTCTGTGAGATGGCTTTCACACATGTGGAGGAGCCTATTTTTTTCAAATCCTATATTTAGAGTGGTGACTCAGCCTCCATCATTTGGTATAATATGGCATCATAATGTTCTCCCCCATCAAAGAGGTTTATTAATGTAGAAACAGTGAAAACAACATTAATGAAAATTACTCTCCTCCATCACACTTCCTATCTGATTAGTTGAATAGCAATAAGGGCATCTTTACAAAGGAGACAAAGATTAATTTTGGTGCCCAAGTTTTGAACCCAAACTTATAGAGGTGATTTAAGTTCCTTCATTTATTCATTTGCCACTCAAGACTCATACTAGAAATAAAAGAAAACTAGAAGAGAATTAAAAGAATAAAAATAACCAAATCCCAAACCCTTGATTGCTACTATACTCCACAAGGAGTCCAAAGAACCACCTAGATATTATTCTAGAAGATATTCTAGAAGGATAGCCATTGGTTCAAGCAAGGACAGGCAATTTTCTGGCAGCTGGATTTTCTTTTTCTATTTCAGAGGGTCTTTAGAAAAGGAAATGTTGGCTACTGAAATCATGACATCAATAAAGTAGGCAAGCCACAAAATTGCAGAGATCCCAAATCCGGGAATTATGAACTCACTTTTTGAAAAAACCAGAGTAGCTTAAAATAGAAAATAAGACACTCCAAAGTTTAAGGAAACTATTCTAGCTTATGAAAACTTTAGAAATTTTGTTTTTCACCTGGAGTTTGGGTCATGACAGATGAGCCAATGAGGGTGAAGGTTGGTTCTCCGAGCTTGTGGGTTGATTTCCGAACGTTTCATTACCAGGCTAGGTAACATCTTCAGCAGAATTTAGGGGATGTCAATGTTCTTCTGACATCTCCTAAACTCTGCTGAAGATGTTACCTAGCCTGGTAATGAAACATTCAGAAATCAAACCACAAGCTTGGAGAAAAAAACCTTCACCTTCATCCTACACCTGAATTACAGATATTCACCACCACTGCAAAAATGAGTCCAACTTAAAAGAAAGTATAATCTCCATGTAATAAATCTGGCATATATGTTGGTTTTGGATTTCAGTTCTCGTTGATGTTTTGGTGTCTTATTGTTCCATTGATTCTTTTCCTGGTTTTTATTTGTTGTGCACCACCCTATTCAATCTACTCAATCTACTTATTCAGAAGGATCTTGACAGATTTGAGCATTGGGCCCTATCCAATAGTTCAGTAGTGAGAAAAGTAAAGTTCTGTACTTAAGCAGGAAAAAGCTAATGCACAGGTATAGAACAGGCATACCAGGCTCAACAGTAGTAACTGTGAAAGAGATCTAGGTGTCCTAGTGAACCACCACTTAAGTATGAGTCAGCTGTGTCCTGCAGTTCTCAAAAAAGCCAACACTGTCCTAAGCTGCATCAACAGAGACATAGCATCGAGATCATGAGAAGTGACAGTACCACTCTATACTGTGCTATTGAGGCCACACTTGGAATGTTACATCCAGCTATGATCATCTCAATGCAAAAAAGATGTTGAGGCCCTAGCCTAGAAAGAGAGCAGAGAAGAGAAACAAAGGTGATAAGATGTCTGGAGACAAAAATTAGTCCAACAAAGAGAAGGATTGAGGGTGACATGATTGGTGTCTTCCATTATTTGAGGAACAGTCACAGAAAAGAGGGAGTTGACTTATTCCCCAAAGCACCTGAGGGCAGGACAAAAAGCAATGGAGAGTGAGAGTGAGAGAGAGAGAGAGAGAGAGAGAACTAGCTCCTGGAACTAAGTGAAACTTCCTAAAGGTGAAAACAATCAACCAATGGAGCAACTTGCCTCCCAGAGTTCTGGGGGCTCCATCGCTGGAGGTTTTCAAGAAAAGATTGGACATTCATTTCTCTGAGTTGGTATAAGGATTCCTTCCTTGGGCAAGAGATTGGATTAGGAGACTTCCAAGGATCCTTCCAGCCTATGATTCTATAACCCAGAGTCACAATCTCATGTTGAGCAACTGTGTAAATCTTCTAAATAAACAAGTGACTCCTATACATCAATAAAAATACTTGCCAGATTTTAAAAGATGACCTTACCCAAGACAGCTCTAGAAAACTGAAAAGGGATGTTTGGAGCAACTTAAGGACTAGAAATTCCCCACTCCATATCCCACTGTATTAAGCAATAAGGATGGTGAATTATAAAAGAAAAAAATGTGTTACGATTTTAATGAGATCAGGCTGAGGCAATCTGCCCCTGCAAAAGCCTTCATAAGTTGGATGAAGAGAGCTTATGTGTTCATTTGGGACAAGCATTGTCCCCTCAAATGTCTGTCCACTAACATTTGTGTTTGAGGGAAATTGTTTAAAAAGGATTGTGTCTTTGGAAAAGATATGAGTGAAAAGTGTGCATTAGGAGCAGTAATGTTTTGTTAAATGTGTACATTGGGAGTACTTACATTTTTTAGAAGCGCACATTAGGGAAAATTGTGTATCAAGCTTAGCATTTTATATTAAGTTGCAAATGACAACAAAGGCAGAATATTCAGTACGTTTTTTTAATAATGAAAATGATGGAATAGAATAATGTGTAAAAATTCTGCAATATGGACATGCATTGGCTTTAAACTGATCGATACATTGTTAACCTAGAGAAGCAGCAGTCCTCTTATATGATAAATCTTAAGTACATGTGAAATTTTGTTTGAAATATTCATCAAAAATGATTGTTGTTTAACTGAAAATGTCTGGCGCTTGTAAGTTTTAAAAAAACAAAGCTCTTTCCTTCTTTAGTAATAGGTCCCATTTTCAGGTCAATTAATAATCCAATAATTGCATCTACACAGGCTAACTCTGGTTATCTTAAACCTTGAGTGGCTTTCTGTTATTTTTACAATGCTTTGTATCATCAAGAAACTTAATGCTTTTGCATTAGTTTGTGGTTCAGCCAAAAAATAATTAAAAGTAATCTCAGTAGCCAGGTTAGGCACATTATATGGACCTGGCTACTTTCTGGCTTTATTTAATCAACAATGATAGATTCCTTTGCGGTGACAGTGATTGGTTGACTTCCATTAACAATAACTGGTCACCATGGACAACCAACATTGACAAGTGAGATAAAAATCCCCGAGCTCCAGAGATGGATGTGTTAAAGTGAAGGAGAGTGAAGGACAAGGGGAAAATACCTGAAGAGAAACAGGAAGAAGGCAAAATACAGGAAGACTTTATTTATTTTATAATTATTTCTTTTTCCAATTTATATAGCTGCCCATCTCAGTGTATGACTCTGGGTAAGTCACAAACAATTTTTTTTTTTAAAAAAAAAATGCCATATATGACCCATATTACAAACCTCATAGCTGGGGCGATACTGATTACTGTAGTGCTTAGCATCTAAGCATCTTGTTGCAGTCCAAAGGGCCAGTTTGAATATTATACATCAAAGTGGGGTTTGTCAACAAATGTTGAAATTGGAGGAGAGAGGGTTTCCTTTCCCTTTCCCTTTCTCTTTCCATTCCTTCCCTTCCCTTTCTTTCCCCTCCCTCCCTCCCTTCCTTCCTTCCTTAATTTTGCACACCGTGCAGATTTTGTTGACTGGGATATTATACAAATATTATAAAACACATAAATATACTTGCAGTAATATTATGCAGATGTATTCTCCACTATAAATAATATTCAGACTATCATTTTCTATTAATGTCACAGGTCCTGACAAAAGGAAAAAAAATAACCAACTATTAAATTGTGATTACCAGTATAGTACTAGTACTAATAATGTTTATTGAATCTTTATGCCACTGGATCGTTACAGATTTTGTAGAAGAAAAAAATTATAAGTCCATACCATAACTCGCAGGGTTGCGAGTTTACAAGGTTTAATCAAAGACACAGCAAACTGAATATCTCATATTAATGTTTTTCAGTTTATTACCACACCATATTTTGTTTTAACTTTACCTTCTGGCATGTAGACATTGAAAGAAAGTATATTTGCAATTAAATAAGCTACAGACCTTTTCTCTGCACTCCCACCTCACTCCATTTTGAACTAGAGGCTCGAATCTTGCCAAGTAACCTATTTTCCTTCTGTACATATGCAACATACAGTGTTAAATAAATGTATGTGTATTGCCATTTCTATTTTTGTGCCTGAATCCCTTACTACTTTGAGATAAGTAAGGGGCTAATCATACTTGCTCACATCCTCTATTTCTTGTTGGCAATCTCTCTCAGTCAAGTTTCTTTCTCTCTATTCATCTCCCCTTCCTCTCCCCCCCCCCCACCCCAGAAGACATCTACAAAGTGTAGATTTGCCCACCTGCATCTTTTTTAGTAAAATTTTTCTGGATCTCACCCTAGAACACTGCAAGAGACTTGTCCAGGCTTCTTCTCCAATCCACAATCATTCAACAATGAACGCTGCCTAGAATTCATTTTGGTTTGCCAACCATCCCTCATTCATTTTCTCAACCATCTCTCTTTTCTTCTTCCCAGAAGCTTCTCTTTTTAAGTCTCCAATATCCTTCTTCCTAGCTGGCAGTCTACATCCCATCCCTACATTTCCTATAGGAAAATGCCATCTGTGAATAAGTGATGAGAAGTTATACCACAAGGGTTCTACTAACCTTTTCAAGAAATTATCATGAATCACATGTCTGTCTGAGTGAAAAAAATGACAGGATACTAATGAGCCTTAAAAGTAAAATACATTTAATAATAAAATATTAATGCAGTAAAGACAATTACAATTGCATGGTATGAAATTAATTGTTGGTGCATAAGCATTCTACAATTTAGTTTTCTTTAATTTTTGGATGTCATTAAAAGGTTCCCAGCTTCTTTATTAAAATTATTCCAATACACTGTATTTTTCAGAATGGCAATCTATCATCATCATCATCATTATCATCAAATCATCATCACTACTACTACTATTGGAATTTGATCTGCATGCAAAAATAGAAGTAAGTTAAATGCTTTAATCTGAAATTTTTACTTTTACAGCCCAGATTTGGTTTAATCTGGAAGTTTGAAATTCAAAGACAGCGTTATGCAATTCAAGTTTTAAGGGAAAACTGGGTTGATTCAAGTTGCATAACAATATCTGCAGTTATTTCCAATTTTGGCAAAATGTATTGATGATAGCAGTGAATGCAGTCCATTCAGAGGACACTAATCCTTATAAAGTCTTAATAAGATCACACTTAGAATACTGCATCCAGTTTTGGTCACACATTACCAAAAAGGTGTAGAGACTCTGGAAAGAGTGCAGAGAAGAATACCAAAGATGATTAGGGGGCTGGAGGCTAAAACACATGAAGAATGGTTGCAGGAATGGGGTATGTCTAGTCTAGTGAAAAGAAGGACTAGGGGTGACATGATAGCAGCATTCCAATATTTGTGGGGCTGTCACAAAGAAGAGGGGGTCAACCTATTTTCCAAAGCACCAATAGGTAAAACAAGAAACAATGGTTGAAAACTAACCAAGGAGAGAAGCAACCTAGAAGGAGAAGTTTACTAATCATAAGAGCAATCAACCAGTGGAATAGCTTGCATTCAGAAGTTGTGAGTGCTCCATCACTGGAGGGTTTCAAAAAAACTGAAATGATATAGGGCAGTGGTTCTCAACCTTACTAATGCCGCGACCCTTTAATACAGTTCCTCATGTTGTGGTGACCCCCAACCATAAAATTATTTCGTTGCTACTTCATAACTGTAATTTTACTACTGTTATGAATCGTAATGTAAATATCTGATATGCAGGGTGCATTTTCATTGTTACGAATTGAACATAATTAAAGCATAGTGATTAATCACAAAAATAATATAGCAATGCTTGCTGGAGAAGCTTACTCTTTCTTGCTCAAAAATATTGGGAGGGAGGGAAGGGGAAGGAAGGAAGGTTGAAGGGGAAAGGAAAGAGATGGATAAGTAGATTGAAGGGGAAAGGAAGGAAGGAAGGAAGGAAGGAAGGAAGGAAGGAAGGAAGGAAGGAAGGAAGGAAGGAAGTAGATTAAAGTTAAAGGGATGGAGATGGAGATGGAAGGAAGGAAGAAAGGAAGGAAGGAAGGAAGGAAGGAAGGAAGATTGAAGGAGAAAGGAAGGAGATGAAGAAGGAAGGAAGGAAGGAAGGAAGGAAGGAAGGAAGGAAGGAAGGAAGGAAGGAAGGAAGGATTGATTGATCTTTGGAGAGTCATGTTTTTCCAGATGGTGATGAACTGCAACTCCCAGCGTTCCCCACTCTTGCCCTCTCCCAACCGCCCCCCCAGGACCTGCCCGCCCCTCCAACCTCCTGAGCATCACCGCAGTGGCAGGGTTGCGGGAGCCCCTTTCCACACTGCGCAGCCCTTCACTGCCACAACCCTTCCCCGATTCGTCGCATGCAAGAGGGGCGCAGCCAGAGCTCCAGCTCCCACTTGAAAGGCACCACTTCTCCCCTCCCAGCCTGGCCGGCTGGCCTCCAACGCACATGCAGGCATCACCGCCGCCTGGCTGCTTCTGAGGCCCGGAGCCCAGCAAGCTGGGAAGGAGCTGCTCCTGCCATCAGTTCCAGGTCTGCGCCAGGTGCCAGAGGGCCAAGGCAGCCTCCAATGGCAAGGGAGGCAGGCCGGGTGGCACGGGGGAGGCTCTGGCGTGGCATGGAGGGTGGCCGAGGGCAGAGCATGGCCGGGCAACCAAGAGGCGTGGGGACCGGCTCAGCACTGCAGCTCAGCTCAGCTCAGCTCAGCCCAGCCAGCAGCAGCAGCAGCAGCAACAGCGCGTTGCCAGAGCAGGGCAGGAAGAGAGGGGGTGGTGGTGGCAAGTCATGAAAGCAACGGCCACACGTTCAGGGTGCAAATGCCTTGGATAGTTTGGCTCCCCCACCCCTTTATTTACTGATCTGCCACAAGTTCGTGTAAACAACCCCCGAGGAGTTCTGAACAAGTGGTCATTTAAAAAAAAAAAGCTTTAAGCAATGAGGCAGAAAGGGGAACTCGCTCATGGCTCTTTTTTCCCCCTTTCTCAGCAACTGGGAAGGCAGCAACCAGAGACGCCGCTGCACAAAGAGAGGTGGAGAGAGGGGTGAGGGGAAAAACCTCACTCAACTTTCGCCCTTATCAGACCCGATTGCCTTCTGGTTGACCCCCTCCCACCCACCCATCCCCTTCACCTCCCACTACAGATCGATGTTACCCCTCGGGAGTATTTTGCCAGCCTTTTTTTTTTTTACCTTGGCCCTGCGCATCTCCCAGACAGAAGCCAGGCAAAAGGACCTGAAAGACGCAGAGCAGGAGGTTCATAGCCATGGCGACGCGGCAGTAGCTGCTCCGCTATGGGTAGCGCAGCCCCGCCATGCTGCTGAAGTGGCTGCTTTCCTGTCTGCCTGAGCTGGCTGATGGAAATAGCCTTGAGCAGAAATTCTCACTAGTGTCTCGGTTCCTAAGACCATCAAAAATATGTTTTTTCCGATGGTCTTAGGCGACCCCTGTGAAAGCGTCGTTCGACCCCCAAAAGAGTTGCAACCCACAGGTTGAGAACCGCTGATACAGGGTTTCCTGCTCTAACAAAGGGTTGGACTAGAAGACCTATAAGGTTCCTTCCAACTCTGTTATTTTGTTAATCTTGTGTATCTTCAAAAGTTTGATCAGGATATATGCTTTGTTGCCCTGATCACTGGGTTTTCTGGGGAATCAGGAGACTTGGCCTAACTGGTGTACAAGTTTAGCCCTTACTGGAAAAGGACAAACCCAACAGTGTCAGGACTCAATTGTGTCAGGAATGTGGCTAGCTACTATTATTGTATGGTAGTTAGATAATCAATAGAAGTGACAAAGCAGGGAAAACAAAGTCCCAGAAGTAGGGTACATGGAAAAAATATTATCTAGAAGAAATGGCATTTGTAATAGTCTCTTCTTAAAAACAACAAGCATTCAGGGCAGCATCAAGGTGGCACCCAAATTGTCAAGAATTTTAATACTATCCTAATTACATGGGATAAATTGGAATCTTGGCTCAACAGCACACTGCAGACTAGTTAGTCTTGTGCTATTATTTGGGAATTCAGTTCAGCTTTCAGTATGTTGTTAGGATCAGTAGAGAATTGTAGATACCTTCCATTAGAAAACAGAGAGCAAAATTAAGGTTTATGACTGATGAAATTTAGGAAGCTGAGATTGGACAAAGTGTATGGAGCTTAAACCCATGTTAATCTTGCATTCCCAAAGAGTGATAGCAACAAGGTGATAAAAACTTATTGTTAAAATCAGAGACCTCATGCCACTCAGTTCTGCCCTTAGCATTCTTCATATATGAGACTAAAGTTTTAACTACTTTCTGGGAGAACTCAGGAATCGGCAGAAAAAAAATCAGATCTGTAAAGTGCATTGAAAGGCTGCAAAGTGCTTCAAACACAGCCAATCTGATTTATTCCCTTGATGAAGATTCCAGCCAAAATTAGCAAATCAGTATTTATGGGATGATTCAACTAAAGATCATCAATTTGAAATATTTATTCAAAACTTTACATAACAATAGCTTAACTATAGCTATAAACATCATATACAGTACTGTAGCTATTCTTTATTTAGACTCATAATGTATGTGGCATACACTTCCAACAGAATAAACATTTACATGGCCCAAACCTCAACATGAAATAGCTGTAAAAAAAAAATAGGAAACTATCTTGACTTTTCCTTTCCTTCTCCTGAAGGAAATATCAGTGGCCAAAATGAATGACAAAAGACACAGGCTGGGAAGAGTTGGCCTGCCTGTCAAAATGTCTTTTGAGAAGGACATACGGTGATTTGCCAACAGCTGTAACTAGATTTGAAGGCATAAAGCCAAGATACCTGATGTTATCTTGGCCATCGCCTGAAATATCTATTTGGACAATTGCTCAGAGCCATGATTTGGTTATCTGTACTAGAAACAAAGTGCAGTATTGTTCAAAAAGCCAAGTTGTACTGAAATGAGAAATTGGTGTGTGCTGCAAAGTAAATGGAGTTTGCATGTTTGAATAGCCTTCCATAAAATGGCAGAGAAATCTCATAGACAATCAATAGCCCTTGGCCTTCATGCAACTCCCAATTCCACTGCTGTGAATTCTAGTGTTCTCTCACATCCCCCTGGCCAAGTAGAGCTTTGAAAATCAACAAAATGCTTTTTGGCAAGCAGAGTTGGGACCTATCATAAATTGCATGGGGAGAGAAGAAAAGGGAAGGAAGAAAAAGATTGTTCATGTGCATTTTTATCTGAAAGAGGCAACCTGGAACCTGTTCACTTTATTAAAGCATGTGGGATGAGCAAATGCAGGCATCTACTGGGAGAAGGTAGTCCAGTCAGTATTCTGATCCCGTGACATGTAGGACTTTAAAGATGGTAACCAGCACCTCAGCCAGAGAAAGAAACCTACTGGGAGTCAGTGCAATTTGCAAGCAGTGATGTCACATGAGTATAACAGAGCAGTTCCATGTAGAATGCATCCCAGTCCAGAAACGGAACCAAGAGATACACTAGACAGAGTAATACAATGGTCCCCCTGGCCACAGCTGCCATTTGTTCTTCAAGCAGGAACTGTGAATCTAACAGGGCCCCCAGATTGTACATTGAGTCTGAATGGGGCAGTATTACTCCATCGGGAAATAAACCAATTAATCTTCCAGAAGATTGTTATACCAGTATATGTAAAGAGCCTATATAAGACCTGAACAAAACTTTATGAAATGTGGATCAGACATATATAGGCATATGCCATAGAAACAAGTGTCTAGTTTAGCCCAGTGTCTAGCTAAGTCTCAAGAAGCTGTGGAGGGCACTGACCAGAAGCTTGATTGCTGCAGCTTCAACTGGCTAATAGGAGCTCAGCATGTATTAATGCCTGACTATGTCTACTACTGAGACGATGAAAGAGTTATCATAGATTCTTCATGTACTGTACCAAGACCTATGTTGGGAAAGGATGGAAAGCACTATTTTAAAGCTGAAACAGCTAAGGCAGCTGCCATGGTGGAATGCTATTGAATTGATCCACGGTCTGTGTCATGAAGCTATGTCCTCTAAAAATGGTTAACACTTTTTTAACCTCACAGCAAGTGGCAGCACTTTGCTGTCTTTGGCCAATCTTAAGAGGTATAACCAGAATTGCTAGCACTTACAGACCACCAGGAAATCCCAGAACATTACGCTTGACAAACCAAGAAGTTAGAAAATTTTCTGGAAGAAGGCAACAAAAAATTACTCCAAGAAAACTACAGTATATGGATATGAAATCAGTAGGTGTTAAACTTAATACAAGAGAATCTTTGTTTTTTGTACAGCTTCTCTCAAAATGATAACCTGCTGATTGATTTGGCACTACAGCCTCTAAATCCCAGCCCACCAGGGACTTTGAAAACAGCAGGTTAAGGGATGCTGGTTTCTACCATACAATATCTTACATATATACTCTCAAGCAAAAGTCTATATTTGTATTTGTCCCTGATGTTAGTACCAAGATTTTATATACTGTATTTTTACAAGGTCCTTCCAACAGCCAAAGTAGAATCATAAAGTTGGAATGGGCACTGAAGCCATGATATCCAACCATCATTCAGTACAGGAATCCAAATTAAATTATCCAAGACAAAGATTTCTCCAACTACCACTTGAATGTATCCAGAAAAGGGAAACCCTTCTCCGAGTACATAACCCCAATGCTAAGACATTTTTCCTAACATTCCACTGGAATTTGTGTCTCTGTTCTTGTTCTGCCTCTGGATACCCCATTTCTGTAGGGAAAAAATGTTATCATCTTCCTATTCACTCTTAACGTGAAACATTCCCAGAACCTTCAATCTCTCTTGATAGAATTTTGAATCTATATGCATTCCCCTGGTCATTTTCATGCCTTTCTCTGAACTTGTTTCAAAGAACAGCCAATAAATGAATCAAGGTTTGATATTGACACACTGAGAGACATTCCCATGATATACACATAAACTTACTACACTTGTATGGTTCTGTTCTGGACACAGGGCCTTGGATCTATAATACAACTTAACTTTATTAAAATGAGAACAAGAGGGGGGGGGGAGAGAGAGAGAGAGAGAGAGAGAGAGAGAGAGAGAGAGAGAGAGAGAGAGAGATTGGTGTAATGGTTAAGATGTTAAAGTAGAAATCAGGACCTTGTGAGTTGTAGGCTTTCCATAGGCATGGTATCCAGCCAGTCACTCCACCATCCCTCAGCCCAACCCACCTCATTGGGTTATTGTTTTGAGGAAGACAAAAGTGGCTTTATGTTTTAGAACTCCCTGGGTTGAGAGATTTTCTGTCTTTAACTCTGAATGGGGCTATAGTTCCAGATGGAGCTGGTACACAATTTAGCTATCTTTCTAGATTCACACTTCTGTTTGAGAAGCAAACCATAGCCAGCAAAGACTTCATAAAAATCCATCTAGTGCAGTAATTGCACTCCCTGCAATAGGAGTCCCTGCTCACAGCCACTCATGTCTTAGTCACTTTCTTTTTTTAAACAGATGTTTTTATTTTTCCAAAAATAAAACACAAATACAGAATAAAGAGAAACAGCAAAACAAGAACTATAAACAAGACACAGAAAAAGGAAAAGGAAAAAAGGATGTATACAACAGATATAACATTAACAATAAACATATGACCTACACCCTAGTTGGATGCTCATACAAATCTAATAGGTTCATTCCCTTGCATTGCAGGTCTACAAATGGTTATATATTTTTATATATACTTGCTAAATTACTATTTTACACTACAGTCTCTTACCAAATATCTCAAATGTACAAGTTCATTATCCGTCAATGAAATCAACCCAGTACCTGTTCAATATAAAAAGCTATTAATTGTTAACTCCCAAAAATATATTAAACTTCAAAGTCCTCTGTTATCAGTCCGTTGTTATATTTAATTCACAGAAACTCCACAAACAGCTTCCAGTCTCTTATAAACCATTGTCTCTGATCAAAACAATTAATTTTGCCATCTCTGCCAATTCTGTCAAATTTCAAGATCCATTCTTTCACTGTTGATATTCCTTTTTCTTTCCAATACTTGGCATACACAATCCTTGCCATGTCTGATCTGGATTGGTCACCGAGATCAGAGGTTTGTTCTTCTGGGCTTTCAGACTCATACTGGAGCCCATCCTCAGGGCTCTCCCTACAGAATGTGTGCTTTGGGATATTCTATGCATAGTATTTATATGGTGCCTGGTTGTGTGTGGCTTTTTATTTGTTGATTGGGATGTTGATTGCCAGCTATTAAGTCATTGGCTGGTTTCCTTGTGCTGCAAAGTCCCCAGATTCTAAGTATCTGATAAGCTGGTGGTAAAATCAGCACTCCTGTTGACTGACAAGGGATCCGTTTCCCAGGCTTCAATTATTTCCCTGGCTATCTTTGTACCTGCTCGGCCAACAATTTTAGTAGCTGCAAAATTGAATATATGTCTTGTTCATTGACAATGTGAAAAACAGTCCTTGCAGCTGTCACCATATACAAAAATAAGGTTCCAAATGGTTTTTCTGTCAATTTATCCATAATACCTACTATAGAAGAAAGGCTTCAAGTTTCAATCATATTTGCATTTTAACTATTTTCTGTATAGCCATTATTATACTTATCCAATCTGATTTAGCACATTTATAAGACCACCACATGTGATAAAATGTAGCTGGAGTTTGAGCCTTAGTCACTTTCTTGTTCAACAACTGCAATGTCTTCTACATAGATTGGCGAACTAGTGTGGTGACTCTGTTATTATTAATACCACCTGTTTCTTGTTTTTAGCTTTTTTGCTGTTCTTAATTATTTTTAATAATGATGATGGTAATTATATTGTTTGTTTGTTCCATCTTTGTTATATGCTGCCAGAGTCATATGTTTTGTGAGCTATATAAATTGGATAAATAAATAAATTACTCTTGAAGAGCATTTGAAAGCTGCAGTTGACTAGCATGGGTAGTTCTAGGTGTACATTGATATGTCCATGCAATACTACCACTTTATGAGCAGTACTAGCTCCCAGTGACTGGGTCTGCTCTATAGAAAAGAATTGTCTAAAGATCTGGATACTCCCATCCCTCTTAGCTTTCTCTTTATGGCTAGGATATCATTTTATATAAACTTGTCTGTGAATGACTGTATTAAAATTTAACATTCCAATGAGAAAAAATAAGAAGAATCTATCTTCCACAGCATCTTGATCAAATACTTGGCATTACAAAGAATGATACTTAAGTTAGACTGATATCAAGATATATCAAAGATTTTTTTTTTGTAATAGGAATGGCAAAGAGAGAAAAGGTGCTCAAATGGGCAAACTTCATGAGAAGTTTGGGAGCCGAGTCCACTTTGTAGTAGATCAGTTTTTTTATGGGACTTCTGGCTCCCACTCAGCCTAGTGTTTAGTCTTTGGAAGACTTTTACTAGGTTGTTTGTCACAGGTTGCTGTAGAATAACAATTAGCTTTTATCAGGTTGTCACTGTTGATTAAAAAAGGCGGTGGATCCAGGAGGACGGTGAGATAATTGCATTTTCCACTGTGCAGTATTATTGTAACATTTTATTTTTGGAATAAAGCTTTTCTCCACCATAAACTCCAATCACTTAATATTCATCTCAGATTTCTTCGCACAATAGACAACCATCCTGTAGAGATAGGGCCCCAGCAGCTGATGACATATTACATCCTCTTTTTCTTTTTAACAAACTGAAATTGCTCTACTCTGCTGCTATAGCTGTTGAAATAAAAAGCTGATGGCAAACTTCACCACAGTGTTCTAAATTTCTCTTCCATGAGATCAAGAGGCTGGCTTGCTTCTTTATGGGACACTGAATGACGATTAGGACTAAAAGGTTAGGGAAGAGGAGAATTGCTCCTTTAAAATACAGAGGGAACAGCTGGATTTTCAATTCTCCCTGTAAAAAGCGAACACATCTTAAATATAAGAGATGCTTCGTTAACACAAAAATGCTGCTTCTGTTCTCTGTGATGGGAGAGCATTTCAAAGCACATGGATTTGAGCACACTCTGCTGGCCAAGAAGACAGAAGAAGTGATGGTCATACACAGTGATATTGAAGCGAGACTCAAAGAGCCTCATTTCCTCTCCAACAGAGGAGTATGATTCATTGAATAAAATAGCATGCTATTTCTGAATAATCTTTCAGAATAATCAGATTACACAAGACTCTAATCAGACCAGAGATGATGAAAGAGACAGGATTTTATTTGTGGCATGTTTTAGGTCAGAGAGACAGTTTGGCCTTTTGTAAAGAGGAAGCCAAACTGGAAGAAGAAAAAAAAAAGCAGGGTACAGAACAGATGCAGATGACATCACCTCTACTACCATGTTTCCCCCCAAAATAAGATCCAGTCGGAAAATAAGTCCTAGCATGATTTTTCAGGACGCTTGTAATATAAGCCCCACCCCCAAAATAAGCCTCAGTTAAGATGGTCAGCCAGATGGATGCATTTAATACCATATTTCCCTGAATATAAGCCCTAGCCAGAAAATAAGCCCTAATGCATCTTTTGGAGCAAAAATTAATATAAGACCAAGTCTTATTTTCAGAGAAACACCGTAGTTATCCATACCTGATCTAGCTATTGAAGAGACAGAGCAAACATTTTGATATAGTGTAAGGACAAGAAAAGCGCCATAGTGCTGGGCTATTTGATGTACTGCTTAATCTCTTTGAAGTGAGAAAAGCAATATATTGAATTTGTGAGCTTCCTGGAAGCATCAGGCTTCCCACTGTTGAAAGAGTATATAGGCCTAGATGGAGTGCTACTCTATTTTTGGAAAGTCATTAAAAATGTCCTCATTTATTTGATAATCTGATAATTTATTTACTTGATAATCTGAAAATTTTGACCTTTCCTTCAGGAAACTAGACTTTACTTTGAGTGAGCCTTTTGGGAGGAAAGAAAGGTGCAATGGCTCAGTGGTTAAGGACACTGACTTGTCAGCTGGTAAAGCTGACAGACTGGGTTCAAGACCTGAGCGCTGCATGGTAGGGTGAGCTCCTGTCCTTGCCCCAGCTCCTGCCCATCTAGCCGTTCAAAAGCATGAAAATGCAAATAGAGAAATAGGTACCCTCTGGAGGGAAGGTAACAGCATTCTGTGCACCTCAGCGTATATTCATGCTGGCCACATGACCAGGCAAGTGTCTTTTGACAATGCTGGCTCTCTCAGCTGAGAAACAGAGATAAACACCACCCCCTAGAGTTGCACATTGGAAACCTTTACCTTTAAAGGAAGAAAAAACCAAAAAGGGGCTGTGAAGCTATGAAGATCCCTTGCTTTAGAACTGCCATGATGCTTCTAGCTTGCCAGCAGTCCTGGGGTTGGGGGAGAGGAGGAGAAGGTTTAGTATGCACAAGTGGTTGCTTTCAGTGTGAGAATTGAGATCATCGAAGAGATGTTTTGGCGAAATGAAGTTTTCTTCTCATAACAGACGTCTGAAGATTAATTGGACAATATGACCTGAACTGTCAGAGAGGGGAGGGAAGGTTTTACACTTTTAATTAACTTTTTTCCACCATATTGTCAGAGCTGGTATTCCTTCTACCATGCCAGTATGCTATGTCTATACATTAGAGATTGCAATGTCTCTGGTGGATTTACTTCGTTGAGCTTTTCAACTGGAACCAGGATGGGCTTTTAAAGTTTGCTAGTATCACTACCTTGAAAAGCCAAGATTTTAGAATTATATTATCCTCCAACTCAGGACAAGGGTGATTGAAACTCCTGCTTGATGTATGATATTTGCTTTTTACATTTGATCTGGTCAGATCTGGTTGCAATGTACGTGGATTGTTTTTACACACATTTCTATGTATTGTGAACCACTCAGAGTTTGATTTTGGGTAGCACCTTAACTGAACAAACAAATTAAGCAATGCTTCCCAACCTTTTTCCTTCATTATCCCAAACCAGTTACAAAAGGCCTTATTTAAATGTCCTCTTGTGATTGCTTATCAGTTCGTGTGTTGGTACCCAAAGAGAAACCACTTTTACCCAAGTTTGAGTAATGTGCCCACATTTGGGAAGCACTGAACTAGAGGATGGACAAGTTTTCACTTATGCAATACAAAGTTAAGAGGTTGGTAAAGAAGATTTAATGGAAGACAGAGGCAAAGACATCCACAGGAATGATTATTGGTTTCAGAATGGCAGATGTGATTGGGCAGGCAAAGCCCTGCCCCTTTTCACCTATGGCAATGGGTGTGCTGTATATTAAAATGGGGCTGGACTTCGATCACCCAATCACACCCATTCCTACTATATGATCTGAAGCTTCTTCTCTGACAGTGCAAGGATAGAGCAACTTTGCTTTTGTGTTTATTCATCTGCTTGTAGAATAATCCTACCACAACCACCATTTTTGGATTGCCAGCTACTATCGGGGCAAAATTTTCCAATTCTGCATTATATCAGGTTAACGTCTACATTTATCAATTCATATGATCTAGACCCAAATACTTTTCTCTCCTCAACCCTGCCTCCTCTTCCATTTTCTCTTCATTCTCCTCCTTTTCTATGTAGGTTTTTAGGCTTCTTCATACATTTAAATTACTTGGGTTTTCTTTAATTGTTCTTATACTCAGCTATGAAAAAATAAGAAAGATAAAATACACATAAATATTTACCACCTATCATAAGTGTGGCTGATTATAGCTCTGTTGCACTTAAGATAAAATATAAAATATGTCCAAGTTTGCTAAAATTATAATTCCTATCTCAGATGTTTCATTATTTTAAATTTTTAATCTGTTCTAACAAACTGATGGAAGACGTCTTGTTAATCCACATCTCTGTGCGTCACATATTGATGTTGCTTAGTTTTCTGACAATGTGCTTTAATTACTGTTCAACAAAAATAAAAGAGGGAAAATGTTACGCTCAGATTCAGATGCTTAAATCATCTTTCATTGCTTGGGATTTTTCCTGTGGCTTCTCTGTCTCTCCCTCTGTTCATTTCCTCCCTTAGAAATAGGCACACAAGGTAAATCTTGCTAGGGTTCCTGTTTACTGTATCATGCTTAGTACAAGAAGACTCATCCATATTGACTTGCAAAGTCAGTGTTCAGGTGGAAGAAACTTCCTTTCATTTAGCCCACAGTCAGGCAGAGTTCTTTGATTTGAAGAACAGCAGTTCTTGACTCTGAAAATCTTATTCAGGAAGTACAAATTAAACTTTTTTGGTAGCTGAATCTAGGAAAGAAGAAAACAAGAAAACCAAACTCATACCCAATGTCTAGGCCAGGTTTCTACATGGAAGGCTTGTAAGATCCCAGAATATCAAAACTACTTATGTTTGTTTTCTTGCAGATGTTTCATTACCAAACTAGGTAACAACAGCAGTGCTAGCTGAGTGTGTCATTTGCTCTCATTTTATATTCTAGTTGCTTGCTCTGTCAGTGTTGGCAATAGTAGTATTGGTGTGTCCTTCATTGGGCTGTTGTTTACTGTAAGCTTGTTTGATAGTCCCCTGATTGGAGTTTTGTTTACTTCTTGAATGTTGGTCTAATGTTAATCTTGGTGTTAATCTCTGCCCATCTGGGTATTGATTGCTGGTGAGCAAGCCATTAGAATATAAAATAAGAGCAAACCCCACTCACTACTAGCACTGATAATGTTACCTAGTTTGGTAATGAAATGTTTGCAAGAAAACAACCCAACTCAGAGAACACCCCACTACTCACATCTGCCTAAATGGGGTAGTGACCTTTCTATTGATAAATTGTTAAACATTAACTGTAGGCACGAGAAGACCTCAGAACTGCTGACATGAGCCCTGTTTCTGCTTTCAGCTAGAATTCACATCAGGTGTAGCTCAAGATGTGTGGTCTAAATCAAGGTCTCTTGCTATTGTGTTCCTAGGAACTGTTCAGGAAGCCTCTTCGATTTATTGATTGATCTAATGCTGCCTGTTATGAGGCAACTCCCTGCACTGCCTCCTGTCAGAGCACTTTGCAATAACAGCTTCACAGATTGGAGGAAAAATGTTGTGTCATTGAAGAACAGAGAGAAGAGGCATTTCAACCCTACCCGCACTATTGGCCAAACAAGGACTGAAACCTTTGTTTGCACAATCTCTGTGTGAAGAAAATACTCTGGTCTGTATATTCCTTTCTATCTTTTTTTTGTTTTTTCCTACCTAGGTGCAACATCCTTTTCATGTATTTAGTGACAGTTTATACAATTTGTGTACAACTCCCAGCTGGTGGTCTCAAATATCCCCCTTTTTCACACAGCTTCAAACAGGGCCATCTGTAAGGGGTGGAGGAGAGGTGTGAAAAATATCAATATGAAAACTGTGACTGAAATCAAAGACTCGATATCTTCTTTGCATATATTGTTCATGTGATGTACATTAAAAAGAAAAAAGGAGCTTCAGTCAAGCAGTTGTGTCACTACCGTGACTTTTTATCTAACTTAATATAACTGTATCAAAGTTCTAAAGAAGCAAGAGAAAAACTAATAAGAAGTGACATTTAAAATAAAGAGGGGAGAAAAAGGAAGAAAAAGACAAAGACAAATGTGAACAAAAAAAGAAAGAAAATGTAAAGAAGTGACCTCTGATTTTCTTTTACTGAAACTGTAAGTATAACTGTAAATTAATATCTTACTCTCAGGTTACAGAATTACTTAGATATTTTCTATAATCTATTTTTTAAAACCTTTTTTCAAATTTTTATCTGTTTCACAGAAAAAGTCAATAAGGGATTCCAAATGACATTAAACTTAGATAATGTCTTTTCTCTAATCAAAACTATTAATTTGGCCATCTCAGCAATTCCAACATCTTCACCATCCATTCCTCCAATGTAGTTAAAGTTGAATCTTTCCAACTTTGCGCTTATAATAATCTTGCTGCACTTATCATATATAAAAACAATATATATGATTTTCCCAGCTGATTGGCCATGAGTCACAAACAGAAGGTCTCAGGTTTCAATTGTATATTAAGCTTTAACATCTTCTGTATTAATATATGTAATTGAGTTATAAATTTCCTAGGGGTTTTTTGCATATTCACCAAACACGATAAAATGTCCGCCTTCATGGTTTACAATTCCAGCACAAATCTGAACTACCTTTATACATTCTAGACATTTTTCCAGTGACATATATAAACAATACATCATTTTATAAAATTTCTCTTTAACACTATAACATAATGTAAATTTAAGTCCTTGCAACCACAGATTCTCCCATTTGTATGTTATAACCAAAATTTTAGCTCCTTTTATCATATATTCTTTCACTTGTTCTTCTGTTTCAAATTTCAATAAAAGTTTCTACATTTTAGAAATAACATGTTCATTGTTTGTACACAATTCTGTTTCAAATTCAGTCTTACAATGTTCAAAACCAGAAGTCCTTTTATTTACTTTAAATCTTTCTAACAATTGGACATAAAAAACATTCACATGTGTATCATTTTACAACCAGCTCTTCTCTTGACTTTATTTTACATTCTCCTTGTCAAAATTCTAGTATATCAGAATAATTTAACCATTTATGATTACTTATCATTCTCTTCTATAAAATCTTTTTTATATGGTGAAATCCACAAAGGTATTTTTGGGCATAGTCAAGGTTTATATATGTTCCAGATTCTTAGTAAGACATGTCTATCAAAGTCATTTTTAAAAACTACATTAATCTTAGCTTTGTCATAGCATAAGTATCCATGCCATCCAAATCTCAAATCATGTCCTTTTAACTCCAGAAGCCTTCTGTTACTTAGCAACATCCATTTTTTTCATCCAAATTAAACAAGTTGCAAAATATAATTTGAAATCAGATAAACCCAATCCTTTTATTTCTTTTACTTCTTGTAATACTTCATATTTAACTTGCTTTTCTCCTCTGCCACACAAATTTAGATAGCTATTTCTGCTATTAATTGGTACATCAGATGTCAAATTGGGTATTGTTGTCTAAAATAAAAATAGCATTCCAGGCAAAATATTAATCACAGAAATACTCCTCAACAATGCAATTGTTTTCTTCCATCTTAACATATTTCCTTAACTTCATTCCAAGCTTTAGCATAATTGTTTTGAAATAACGTACAATTCATATTTGTAATATTGATACCCAAGTATTTTACCCTTTTCTTAACTTTAGAATCTCTTTTATTCATCAATTCTATCTGATCTTGTAACTTATTTTTCTGAACATCTTTATCTTATCTTTGTTAATGCTAATGCACTAAATTATTTTAGTTTTCAATTATTTCAATTATTATTGGATTCTCTTTAACCTATACCAAGTCATTGCAAAGGCTCTCAATTTATCTCTTTTTTATTCCTTATGCACTGCGCCATAATGGTGCAGTGGTTAAAATATGGTACTGCAGGCTATTTCTCCTGATTGCCAGCTGCCAGCAGTTCGGCAATTCGATTCTCACTGGCTCAAGGCTGACTCAGCCTTCCATCCTTCAGAGGTCAGTAAAATGAGGCCCCAGATTGTTGGGGGCAAAGTGCTTAGAGAGAGCTATAAAGCACTGTGAAGTGGTAGATAAGTCTAAGTGCTATTACTATTTTCTCTTATATCTCTATTCAACATTTCAAGAACTAAATTAAACAGAAGAGGTAACAATGGCAACTTTGTCTTGTTCCTTTCTCTATTTCACATAATTTAGTTAAATCTCTATTAACAATTACTTGTCCCTTCTGTGAAGTATAAATTTATTTTATTCATTTTCTCCAAAGTTCATATCTTCCAAAATGTTAAATGTTGACAATTCAAATTGTCAAAAGCTTTTTCTGCATTTAAAAAATAAATAACGCAGACTATTTTCCATTATGCTGTTCAAAATATTGTCTATGGAGGCTTTCAGTCATCTAGGTCCTGTTTTCCCAAAGGTGCTCTGAAAAGGCAACTGGACTTTCTTGACTTTATTTGAAGACATTTCATTTCTCATCCAAAAAGTTTCTTCGGTTCTAACTAACTAGAGCTAGAACTAAAGAAACTGCTTGGATGGGAAGTGAAATGTCTTCAAGTAAACTCAAGAAGGTCCAGTTGCCTTTTCAAAGCACCCTAGGGTTCAAATATTCTAGAATGACCACACTGATCTTCTTGAATAAAGTTTTGTAAAATTATTTTCAATCTATCAGCTAGTACCAAGGTGAACAATTTATAATCATTTGATAGTGATATCTGTCTATAATTTATTGTTGAAGTCAAATCTTGTATCTCCTTAGACATTAATGCTATAGCTGTTGTCATAATTATTTAAAGCTATAAAATTGTTATAATTAATTACAATTATACAATTGTTATAATAATTGTCTATTGCTGTACACTGCCCAGAACTGCCTTCAGTGAGATAGGCAGCTATTTAAATTCTTTGACTCCTTCTGCAGGCAATCCACTTTTCCACTTGAGCACTTCATTTAGTTCATCTGATATTTGGGGAACCATTTCTTTTGTTGCGAGAATTGCACCGTCTTTGAAGACATCATTTCCCACATATTATGTAGGGTGAAATCTTCAATAGCAAATCTAATTTTATGACCCACTCTGCTTCTTATATTGTCAGACCTGCCACAACTTAAACCTCAAAGTAAAAATGATCCTTGGATCCATTTATTGAGCAAAGTATAGTTTTATTAGAGATCAAGTGTATTGCAGTATTGCGAAGCCAGAACTGAGAACTGTGTACCAAAACTGTGTGGCACACAAATCCCTAAGTTCTACTTTTCCCTCCCTTAACTATCTCTTATTGACCAGCCAGGTGTAACTAAT
The DNA here is from genome assembly GCF_016545835.1 of Crotalus tigris. NCBI lineage: Eukaryota > Metazoa > Chordata > Lepidosauria > Squamata > Viperidae > Crotalus > Crotalus tigris. The sequence continues at coordinate 439,295 of NW_024098259.1, read as the reverse complement.
CAGGTTTAGGCAGGATATTTTCATAATACAAGAACAATAGAGTTATAACAATAGGATGAATGAAACAGCAGCCATTGACAGGCAATTTGGTCTCTGTAAACTACTTACAGCAGGGGTGTCAAGCTGCCGGCCCACGAGCCAGATGCATCACGAGGAAACAGCGCCCATCCCATTGCCGGCAATGGGAGAAAAGCTCCGATACATTGAGTGATGTCATGTGACGTCATGTTTGACATGTCTGACTTACAGCATTATCATCTATTGAATATTTTTCAGTTATATGTGCTGAATTTAGTGAACAGTCTGGGTCCTCAAACTGAATTGCCTAATAGGCTTCTCCTCTATACTCTTGCTTGACAATCCTAACCCAGCTAGATTCATTGGAGTATCTTTTGAACCAAAGCTAGAACTGAGCTAAAACTTTCATTCTGATTTAGTTTTAGAAGACCAAAAGCACTTTCAGTTTTCGATCACCCTTTTTAGAACTTTGTCTAGCTGTTTCTTCCAAATCTGGTGCTACATGACAGCTTTGGACAGTTCTGTGCAGAGGTCCTTCCACCGCTATTTTTTTTTTAAATTCAGTAAAGAGTGCACTTCCAGAAATATCTCTACAAAAGTTTTATTTCACTGAGCATACAGAAAACAAAAACGAAAGGAAATGTTTGTTTTTTTAAAAAATCAGCTGATTATCTTTCATCTGGATGTTATTTAGCTGTTTTGGATTATAGGTTCTATTATCTGATTTATTGGATGGGTTTCATGGGATTTGTAGTTGAACATATCTGAAGGGCACTGGGTTGGGGAATTATAAAATGATAGAGTCAAAAGTGACCTTGTGTCAGGTATGAGCAACCAGAACCACTCATGAATAATCTCAAAAGAGAAGCTTTATTTTTAATCAGCTTATGTCACAAGAACCTCACCAGAGTGAGTACATTCCCTTGAGAATGGTCAGATAAAGCTTCAAGGTTTCTGGGCAGGTCATGCCTGTATCACTTTTTGCAATGCAAGGACTCTAAACCTGGCATTCTCTTAACATTTCCCTGTAGTCCAGCTGGAAATTCCATCACACCTTGGCCACATAGCAAATCTTGTCCTGAACAGTGGGCTAAAATAGTCAACCAATGAGATTCTGTCCAAGGCTATGATTCTATGTATCTGTCATAAAAGCTGAGATTGAATCCAAGCAAGACAAGGAGGACATTTATCTAGAAGTCACCAAAGCCATAGAGCTTTACTTGAGCTCTGTGTATGTGAAGGCACCATATTTGAAAGAACAGAACTATAACTGGAGGGTCTCTTCTAGACACATGTTTACTGCTAGATAGACAGATAGTAGAGTGGGGGAATTTTGCCTAGCTAATTTTATGTGCCCATTGTCCGTAATTATTGCTGTCCCTGCTGATGTTTAAAAAGGCAAAGTATAAGTTGCTACTATTGTTTCCTCCTCCTATGATGATGATGATATTTCTGATGATGATTAATAGGTTTGTTGAACTAGGGTACACCTGTGTGGTTTTTAAGCTATGGATTTTCTTTGTAAACCCTTAAGAATCCAAGTAGCAGTGTAAAAATACAGTAAATAAATAAGTAGTCACATTAATCCATCAAGACAACCTTCTGACCTGCTTTTTATTTTTTTGTCCCTAGTATCTTGCAGTCATGGGGTTTACACTGCCTTGGTCTCTGATTGGTTGCTTTCGCATTTCAGTCTGTACCAACTGAATTGATTCTGCTTCATCGGGATGCAGAAGGAGACATTTTACCCTTAATAAATCTTGTTTGTATGATGAACTTGTTAAGAATGCCAACACGTCAGGACTCAAAATACATAAGGGAATTATGAGAAGGCTAATTATGAACTTTGGCAGCATTGCTAGGCTGTGCATTTGCTACTTAGGATACAGGCCTCCTGGCGAAGATGACGCAGATTGATCTGGTCTTGTTCCAGGGGGAAGGAATAAAATCAGGGAATAGCAGAAAATCAGATTGCAGATACAATCCAGGACAATCTGTTTATTTTTATTTTTTCTACCCCACCTTATTTATTTTTATAAATAGCTTAAGGTGGTGAACATCTTCCTCCTCTATTTCCCCACAACAACAACCCTGGAAGGTGAGTTGAGCTGAGAGATAACCAGGTGTAGGAGATGTAGGAGGAGAGCAGGCCAAGTTAGAGGGTGGGGTTAAACATGTCATCAGTTTGGACCCATTGCATTGCCACAAGATGCCTAAGTCCAGTCCCCCTGTGAATTCTGTAATACTTTGTGAAAAATTTGGGTAGTTGACTAGATTAATGTCAAGTGCAAATAACCCGGAACATTCCTCAGGTTCAAAGTAAAAAAGAATTTATTATTGCTATCTCTATGCACGAATCTAGTCAACTAACAGTCGCTAGTGGACTGTTGGTTGGTAAGGGTCAACAAATTCATCGGAGGTTGGTATTGTGGCAACGCAATGACTCCAAACTGACAACACGTTTAACCTCACTTTCCAGCTCAGCCTGCTCTTCTTCTCCTTTCATGTCTAAAGTAGGACTAGAATTTACAGTCTCCTTGTCATTGGCACAAAGCCTCCCATCTGACTTTCATGGTTAAGATAGGACTAGATTCTATAGTCTCCCAGTTTCTAGTAAGTGCCTTAAAAACACTAAACCAACTTCTAGTGTTAGTACCCAGTCACAATGTTAGTCTAGGCTCACTTGTTAGTGGTCAAGGGCTGAACATAAAAATTTGGAGTGAGAATGAGAGCCATAGATAGCAGGACAATAAGGCAAAGGATACTCTTTTTGAATCTACAAGGTATTTAGGAATATTTTTTTTAATTTCTCCAACAAGGATATGTTATTTTGTTAGGGCTTATGGTTTCCATTTATCAGCTGCAGTAGCCCAAGTAGTATGTCATTCATTTTTAGTAATGATCAGAAGAGTCTGAGTGTTTCAAAGAAAGAAGCTTGAGAACTACATGAAACTTTGGGAGTTAGGCTGTCCATTCCTGAATAACTTGGTAAGACAACTTCGCAGTGATACAAGCCACATGACACAAAAATATGTATATTAGGGAACACTACATGTAAAAGTGCATCTGATTCAGGAAAATGTTTTGCAAAAATATTTTTGTTAATTAGATATGTGTGCATAAATGTATTTATTTATTAGATTTTTATCCCACTTTTATTACTTTATAAGTAACTCAAGGTGGTAAACATACAAAATACTCTTTCCTTCTCCTATTTTCCCCACAAGCACAACTCTGTCAGGTGGGTTGGACTAAGAGAGAGTGACTGGCCCAAAATTTATTTCCTGCAGCCATTCAAAATATGACAGGAACATTGAAGGAACTGTTAGGAAAAACAAGAAACAGCACAATTTAACTTGGTAGATTTAAGTTTACTGATTGATATGAGTCAGATTCTGCCCTGTCCTTGTTTTCCCATCTCCAAAAAATAACAGATTGTCAAGGTAATAATTTAATAGCTAAACAGCTTATGCAATGATGTAATGTAACATAAGGTGGATGATGCAATGATAGGAATGACTGAGCAGGAGTCTGTGTCCCTTTAAGAGCCTAAGTATAAAATGGAAGGCTTTTGCTGGAGTGTCTCTCTCTCATCCATTTCCTGCTGTAACTGCTGTATGTTGGAATTTGCTGTATTACCACATGTATGTATTTGTTCCTAGTGTATATTTTAGATAGTGTAATATAAATACATTTAATACAAACCACTGCTTACTGTACTTACTCCTGGGTTACCTCAGCACAATAAGACTGTGGATGCTCTGACACAGATGAATAGGCTTCAATTCTCTTTTTGAAAAGGGAGATTCATTATATAGTTGTGTACAATGTACTTTGTTTTGATTTTGGAATACCATTGTGGAACACCCCTCATAATATTCTGTTGAAGCAGTCAAGCTGGCTCTGTTCTTCAGGAAGAAGAAAACTTAAAAAAGACTCAAGTCTTGCAATCTTTTTTTCTTTTTTTTGAAAATATTTTATTGGTTTTTTAATTTTTAAGAAAAAGTACTCAGGACACACCATGGTGTTTGAGTAATCAAACATTCCAAAGTAAAAACAAAAATAAACAACTCAACTCAATACATTCACTGTCTCCTCTCTATTTCCCTCAAATAACATAATACGTTTAAAATATTCCATTTCTAAATTAAATTTCTATTACTAAACCTGTTTTAAAACTTTATCAGTTTACAATTACCAAAATCAAATTTCACTTTAACTCAACAAGTTATCAATTCAGGTATCCCTTCCAGATATATTCTAGTTCTTAATTTCTCTCATCCTTCCTTTTATCACCAATCTCATTTATTTCTTCTTCCATTACACAATAGCTATCTTAATTAAAAAATAATGTTAATTCATTTCAATTCATTACAGAAACTTCAAATTTCATCCAATTGATTGTCATACCTTATCACATCTATGTTATTGTACAAAAATAAATCATCTAAGTTAAAATACTCCATTAATTATTAAAACCATCCCAATCTAAAAAATCAACATTTTTTCAATTCCAATACATAATTTTCATCAAATAAATCTGTTATTCCAAAAAGTATTCTTAAGCTATTTAAAATATCTTTTCTAAAAATCACCCTCATATATATATGTTTTATTTTTTCTTGCTTCTAACTCTAAATCATAATCCTTAAAACAAACCATAAATCAAAAATTGCCTTTAAATCCATTACACAATTTTAAATTTCTCTTTTCAGTCTAATTCTGGCTTTTTTCCTGTGTCAATCAGGTTTCCATAGGGACGCTTCCCTTTCAGCCAGTAGATCTGTCTTTGTTGCTTGCAGTAGCCTTTGCAATAATAGCAATCCCATCCTCTGCATTAGACGTCTGTATCTCTCCTCCTTGAAGGGTTGTTGCTTTGTAGTTTGAAGTCTCAGTCTTTGCTTCTTCAGTTCCTCTAAGTTGCAGATGCTCTCCTCCTTGAAGCGTCGTTGCTTTGTAGTTTGAAATCTCAGTCTTTGCTTCTTCTGTTCCTCAAAGTTGCAGATGGAAGGTTTGTAAGATAGAATAAGTTCCTCTTTTATCTCTGTTGATTCCTCTTCTAATATATTTTGATTTATACCATAGTCAGATATAGCCTGGACGCCCATTTGAACATCTGAAGTGAAATCCCTAGATCTTAGTTCTGTAGTAAACTTTTTCATTGTAGCACATATTTCTGCAGTAGCCTCATAGATCTTTTCCAATATAAGTGTACAGTTTAAATGTGACTGAGATTTCTCCATTTTGATAGTAAGTAAAAAGAGTCTCTTTTTTCTTTTTGGTGGCGGCTATATTTAATATAATTTAGGCAATATCCACCCCCCACAGTTCCCACAGTTACCCAGCTTATCTTTCCTCTTCAAAAGTATTTTGAAGCTCGGCTGTCTTCAAACCCAGTAACCAGAGGCTGCAGTATTAAATTTTTGCCACTAGATGTGCTCAGTAAGTTAAAAAAGATCTTTTCCAAATGCCATTTCCCTTTTTTTATCTTTTAAAGTATAATGTGAAAAAGAAATAATCTTCCAGCATAGGATGATAATAAAATTCTTAGAAAAAGAGGAAAAGAACAGAATTTTTTTTTCTGTACCCCAAAAAATATAGAAGTAAATATAGTCTTTAAAATTTTTCTTCTATTTTTATAGAAGGCCTTTCTTCCCCAAAAAATGTAGAAGCTGCCTTTTCAAGCCAGGGAAGTAATTCCAAAAAGGCTCTTTCAGGTAGCAAAAACAAAATAGAATAGAGAAAATAACAAAGAAAAGTCTCACCCGGATTCACCATGGGGGTTCTTACAGCTTAGATGTTCTTTGACTTGTGGTTTGAAGCAGCAGGGTGATCGGCCAGAAATCAAGCAGAGCCTCCTCGACAGAAGTCGCACCCTCCAGGGTGACTTTGGACCCACATAAGGGTCTGCCGGCGGAGGGAAAGCTAGCCGACAAGGAGAGAAGTCTTTCTGTGTGACTAGAGACGCCGTGAACTGGAACCGGAAGTCCAGTCTTGTAATCCTGAAACAAAATTCTCAACTTGTACTTGGATTTTTTTTTTTTTAAGCTTGAAATATCCTGAGCAGCCTTTCTCAAGGTCAGGATGGAGCGTTTTTTTACTAGCATGTTTTGATCGGACTCAACATAATCTCTTGGAACATATGAATTTTGTTTCAAGCTTGTAACATTTTTTTTATTGAAAAGTTTTATACAGTATACAATATCCCAAAACCCACCCATCCCTAACCCTCCTCCCACTTCCCAGAGCTGAGTACAGGGTAATAGTAATAGTAGTAAAGTTGGAAGGGACCTTGGAGGTCATCTAGTCCAACCCCCTGCTCAGGCAGGAAACCTTACACCATTTCGGACAAATGGCTGTCCAGTCTCTTCTTAAAAACTCCCAGTGTTGGAGCATTTACTGCTTCTGGAGGCAGGCTGTTCCACTGATTAATTGTTCTCACTGTCAGGAAGTTTCTCCCTAGTTCTAGGTTGCTTCTCTCCTTGATTAGTTTCCACCCGTTTCTTCTTGTCCTGCCTTCAGGTGCTTTGGAAAATAACTTAATTCCCTCTTCTTTATGGCAGCCCCTGAGATATTGGAATACTGCTATCATGTCCCCCCTTGTCCTTCTCTTCGTTAAACTAGACATACCCAATTCTAGCAACCGTTCCTTATATGTTTTAGCCTCCAGTCCCCTAATCATCTTTGTTGCTCTTCTCTGTACTCTTTCTAGAGTCTCAACATCTTTTTTACATCGTGGTGACCAAAACTGGATGCAGTATTCCAAGTGTGGCCTTACCAAGGCATTGAAGAGTGGTATTAATACTTCACGTGATCTTGATTCTATCCCTCTGTTAATGCAGCCTAGCACTGTGTTGGCCTTTTTGGCAGCTGCAGCACACTGCTGGCTCTTATTTAGGTGATTGTCTACTAGGACTCCGAGGTCTCTCTCGCAGTTACTATTATTGAGCATAGTGCCACCTATGCTGTACTTGTGCATTTGGTTTTTCTTGCCTAAATGTAGAACCTTTCTTTTTTCACCATTGAATTTCATTTTGTTAATTAGTGCCCAGTGTTCAAGTCTGTCCAGATCCTTCTGTATCTTAAGCCTGTCTTCTGGAGTGTTGGCTATTCCTGCCAGCTTGGTGTCGTCTGCAAATTTGATGAGTTCCCCATCTATCCCTTCATCCAAATCATTGATAAAGATGTTGAAGTGTACTGGGCCCAGAACAGAGCCCTGGGGCACTCCACTACACACTTCTCTCCATATAGATGCAGTTCCATTGAGGACCATTCGCTGAATACGGCCGGTCAGCCAGCTACGGATCCATCTGGTGGTGATTCTGTCTACCCCACATTTTTCTATCTTATCAAGTAGTAGGTTGTGATCTACTTTATCAAATGCCTTACTGAAGTCCAAGTAAATTATGTCCACAGCATTCCTCTGATCCACTAATTTTGTCACTTGGTCAAAGAATGCAATAAGATTTGTCTGGCATGATCTATTTTTGACAAACCCATGTTGGCTTTTAGTAATGACTTTGTTTGCCTCTAGGTGTTTTGATTCGTTGTTTGATTATCTTTTCCAGGATCTTCCCAGGTATTGAGGTCAGGCTGATAGGTCTGTAATTTCCTGGATCCATTTTTTTTCCTTTTTTGAGGATGGGAACTACATCAGCTCTTTTCCAGTCCTCTGGTAGTTCCCCTGTGTTCCAGGATCTTTGAAAAATATAGTTCAGTGGCTCCGATATCACATCTGCCAGTTCCTTGAGAACTCTGGGGTGTAATCCATCTGGTCCTGGCGATTTGAACTCATCTAGGCTGGACAGGTGCTCACTAACCATTTTCTTGCCTATCTTAACTTGTGTTTCTGTTTTGTTTTTTATGGCACTATTTTTGATAGGTTGGTCTGTTTTTTCCCTTTGTGTAAAGACAGATGCAAAAAATGAGTTAAATAGTTCTGCTTTCTCCCTGTTGCTTGTCACCTTCTTGCCACTTCCACCCACTAATGGACCAATCATTTCCTTCACTTTTTTCTTGTTTTTTACATGTTGAAAGAAGCTTTTTTTTTTATTGAAAATTTTTTAAAATTTTACAAAAACAAAACAACCTTTCCCCAAACCTCCCCAACCCTCCCATTCCCTCCCCCGACCTTCCCAGAGCTGAATATAGGCTTAATTAAAATCTCTTCAAAAAATCTTTAAAAAGATATAAACCATGAATAAATCTAAATACATTAATTAATCAAATTGTAAAATAATTAACAATAATATATATATAGAAAAACATAAATACCAAAAGAAAAATGCTTAAAAGGAAAAAGAATAAAGAAGAAAAAAGAAAAAGATAAAAGAAAATATAATAAAAATAAAAAGTAAAAAAAAAATAAAAATAAATAAAGTCTATAAAATATTTTAAATTTTAAATATAAGTTATTAAAAAACTAAATAATATTTTTATATCCAACTTATATTGTATAAAATCTATCCATTTTTTCCATACCGCAAAATACTTCTCTTGCGATTGATCCTTCAAAAAAGCCGAAATCTTTGCCATTTCCGCCAAATAAGAAACTTTAAGAAACCATTCTTGCAAAGTAGGCAAAGATTCCTTCTTCCAACATTGCCCTACTAACAACCTTGCGGCTGTAATTAAATTTAACATCAATGTAGTCTCTTTAGTATCACAATCAATAACAATACCTAACAAAAACAATTGTGGGGTAAATTTTACCCTCCTTCTAAAAATTCTTTGAATATTCCACCATATCTTAATCCAAAAAGCTTTTATATTTTTACACGACCACCAGATATGATAGTAAGTAGCATCCAAACATCCGCATCTCCAACATTTAGGCTGGAGTCAGGATACATACGAGACATTTTTTGTGGATCAAGGTGCCATCTATAAAACATTTTGTAAAAATTCTCCCTTAAGTTTTGGGCTTGTGTAAATTTGACATTCCTCACCCAAATAATTTCCCAGGTATCTAGTAGAACTGGTTCACCAAAATTTTGTGCCCATTTAATCATACATTCTTTAATTAGTTCTGGTTCTGAATCCAATTCTACTAACACCCCATAAATTCTCTTAATGTGAGTTCGTCTTTGATCTTTTATTTATTTTAACAAGTTTTCATCTTCTCTAAGCAAACCCACATTGCGATCTATCTTCTACCTATCCACTATTTGTCTATACTGAAACCATGAATAAGTAATATTTTCTTGTGTTAAATCTTCCAAAGTTTTTAACTGCCAATTTTTACCATCCCATCTAAGTAGTTGTGTGTAAGAGACACTATCCATCTTAATTCCTCTCCTTATCCCTTCTATCGCATGCCATGGTATAGCCCATAATGGAATTTTAAAATCACTTCTATAATATTTCCTCCAAACCCGAAGTAAAGAAATCCTTATAATATGGGATTTAAAGACCCTATCAACCTTTTTATTAAAAATTAAATAGGCATGCCATCCAAAAAGTAAATCCCAACCCTCCAAGGGGAGTATTTCTACATTTGTTAAGTTAACCCAATCACTTATTAATGTTAGAACCACAGCATCATAATTCAATTTCAAATTTGGTACCTTGAGTCCACCCCTCTCACGAATGTCCTGTATAATTTTAAGTTTTACTCTTGGTTTTTTCCCCGCCCAGATAAATTTGTTAATACCTTTCTGCCATTCATTTAAATTAACCTCATTCTTTAAAATAGGTATCATTTGAAATAAAAAAAGAAACTTTGGCAAAACATTCATTTTGATCACCGCAATTCTTCCCAAAAGAGATAATTGCAACTTCTCCCAATTTTTCAAATCTCTTTGTATATTGACCCACAGCCTTTCATAATTATTTTTATATAATTTTGCATTAGAAACAGATAAAATAACCCCCAAATATTTTACCTTATTGACAACCTCAAAATCTGTCAACTTAACCAAAGTCTGCTTATCCAAGTTAGTCATATTTTTAGGCAATATTTTAGTCTTGTTGTTATTAATTTTAAAACCCGAAACCTGTCCATAATGATGTATCAATTGTAGTAACTCTATTACAGAATAAGTAGGTTGAGATAAGGTAACCACCAAGTCATCTGCGAAAGCCCTTAGTTTATATTCTTTTTTATTAACTTCTATCCCTTTTATTTGCTGTGATTCTCGAATTTTAATCAACAATATTTCCAAAGTTAAAACAAACAGCAATGGTGACAGAGGACAACCCTGTCTAGTCCCCTTCTCTATTGTAGACACCTCTGACAAACCCCCATTAACTATAAGTTGTGCCGTTTGTTTTTGGTAAATAACACCAAGAGCTTGTGAAATTTTTTCTCCAAAATTCATTTTCTCAATTAGTCTTAACATAAATTGCCAATTCAATTGGTCAAAAGCTTTTTCAGCGTCTAAAAATATCAATCCTGCAGAGACTTGATTATTTTTATCTAAATATTCTAATAAATTAATAATTTGTCTGACATTATTCTTCATATACCTTCCAGTTATAAAACCCGTTTGGTCTGTATGTATAACATGATGCAAAACCCTCATAAGCCTATTAGCTAAAATTTTTGCAAAAATCTTATAATCTACATTTAGGAGAGATATAGGTCTATAATTCTTTGGTAAAGTAAGGTCTTGATCTTCTTTTGGAATTAGAGATATAAAGGCTCTACCCCATGACAAAGGGATCTCTAAGCCCTGTAATATGTTATTAAAGAGCTCACTTAAAGGTTGAATCATCTCTTGTGCCAAAGTTTTATAATAAATAGATGTCAAGCCATCCGTACCCGGTGCTTTACCTAATTTTAATTCTTTGATCACCGTCTCAATTTCCTCACTAGTAATCAAACCATTAATTTTTTGTTTCTGATCTTCTGTTAATTTAGGGAAGTTGGCTTCATTTAGATAATTATCTATATCTAAAACCTGTACTTTCGTACTCTTATATAGTTTTTGATAATAATCTAAAAAAGATTTTTTAATCAACTCCTTCTGGTATACCAGTTTACCATTATAATTTATTTTATCTATAATTCTCTGTCTCTGTTTCTTTCTCAGTTGATAAGCCAACCATCTCCCTGGTTTGTTAGCATTACAAAATATATTTTGTTTCATATACAGTAAATTAGTTGCAGTTTGATCAGCCATCAACATATTAAATTGTGATTTAAGCAGTTTTATTGATTCTTTAACCTTCTCATCTGTAGGATTTAAAATCAAAGTTTTTTCTTTTAATTTAATCTCATCTTCTAATTCCTTACGTTTCTGAATCTGCTTCTGTCTATGAACATTATTCATTTGTATCAAAATCCCTCGCATGAAGGCTTTGCCTGCATCCCAGACCATTGACATTGAAGTTCCCTTATGCATGTTTAAAACAAAATAATCCTTTAAATGCTCCTTTAATTTTTGAACATTCTTTTCTTGTCTAAATAAATTTTCATTCATCCTCCACGATCTCCTCTCCTCTTTTTCATCGACCAATTCCATCCAAACTAGACTATGATCCATCAGTGTCCTAGGAAAAAATTTAACATTCTTTACCCTAAAATATAAGTCAGTTGTAATCAAGAAAAAGTCAATTCTTGAAAAAGATTGATGTCTATCTGAAAAGAAAGTGAAATCTCTCTCCTCCTGATTGTGTTCACGCCAATAATCTCGCAACTCCCAGTCCTCTTTCAGATCAAAAAAAGCTTTAGGTAATTTAGCCTGTTTAAAAGAAATAGAAGATCCTTTTTTTTCTCTTTGTGTATCTAAAACACCATTCCAGTCTCCCATTAGTATAACAGATCTGTAATCCAACAAAGTTAATTTTCGATGTAACAATCTATAAAATTGTTCCTGTTGTTGATTTGGTGCGTACAGTCCCACAATAAATACTTTCTTACCATACAAACCAAATTCAATCATAACATATCTCCCTTGAAGATCAGATTCTACCAAACAGGCTGATAGATTTTGCTTAACATAAATAACTACTCCCCCTTTTTTCCCAGGGGCAGAAGATACAAAATGAGATCCCAAACGAGCATTAACTAAATATTTTTGATCTTTAGATATAATATGTGTTTCCTGCAAGCAAATAATATCATTATTATGTTGCTTTAAATAATGAAAGATTTTCTTTCTCTTTTGGAGGGAATTAAGGCCATTAGCATTCCAAGTCAGAAGCTTTACCATCTCCCTTAACCAGAAGCCTGGAGAAGACTGCTTGAAGATCTGCCATTGAAGAATGTACTGCAGAACTCTTGGGTCCCACCGGTAGCGAAACAATTTCTTGAAGAGATTCTTTGACTTCCTTCTTCTGTTGTTCCTTTTCTTTGCGTCTATGTGCTGCACGAGTCATTCTTTACTCTTTGATCTCTGTTTGTTGCGACCACTCCGCCTGTAACTTTCCAGCAACCATCACTCCTACTCCTTCAGACTCGTGTTCCACCTCTTTACCATCCAAAACTTTCTGCATCATAGGTAGTGGTGAGCCTGCTCCCAGGACCGAATTGTAGAACTCCTTTGCTTTAGAAACTGTATTAAGTCTATAACGTGTCCCCGCATGGCTCACGACCATACCTATCGGAATCTCCCATCTGAATGGCATCAATCTTTTTTTAAGTTCGTTAGCTAAGAAAGCAAACTCTTTTCTCTTTCTTAGAATTTTAGATGGGATCTCCTTTAACATAATGACATCTTGAGTAGCAATCTGAAACCTCTTATTATAAAAAGCTTGTATTGATTTCATTACGCAGAGATCTCTTTGCAAAATAAATCACCACATCTCTTGGTAAATTTTTTTGCTTTGCAACCCAGGAGTTAACTCTATAAATTTTTTCAACTTCTCTGAATATTTCCTCTTTCTCTCTATTCAAAATAGCAGCAAAGTCATTTACCACAATCTCTCTCAAATCTTGCTGCATATCTTCTTTCAGACCTCTGATTCTTAAAGCATGTTCCATCTCACTGTACTGAGACATAACAATATCATCTTGTGAAATTTCCATCTTTTTTTCCATACCTTCAAATTTGTCTTCCAGAATTTCAACCTTGTCTGCCACCTCTTCCACTCTAGAATCTAACTTCTCAACCACAGAAGCGAGTCCTGTTAAAGCCATAACTATATCTTGCCTCAGAATAGTGTTATTCTGCTCTAAAAGGTTCTTCATTTCCCCTCTAATTTGAGTTTTATTCTGCTCTAAAAGCTCCTTCATTTCCCCTCTGATTTGAGACACAGCACTTCCCATTATGTCTTTCATATCTTGTACCGTTATTGCTGGCAAAGGAGGAGAAGGTGGTAGTGTAGCTTAGGGTTGTTGTGCCGGTAAAATCGCAGGAGAAGAAGCCACCTTGGGTACTGTAGAAGCTGCTTGCCTCTTTGAAGCCATTTTAAAAAAGGAAAAAATCTTATTTCTTCTTTCTTCCTTCTTAAAAAAGCAATAAAAAAATCCTCAGAAAGAGAAAAAAAACAAAAAAAAAACAAAGGAGAGTTTAAAAAATCATTCCAAAACACAAATCCACCTTCAGAAAAAATTTAAAAGAAAACCATATAGTCCATAACATTCCGTTTCACTCACTTTTTCTGGAAAGAAAAAACTTTCAAATCGCCATTTTACTTTCACTCTCAGCACAGAAAAAGACAAAGAAAAAAAAAGAAAGGTCAGCCTTTCAAACTAAAGTCCAAATAACATCCAATAAATCAAATCCTTTATCCAGCTCTGTCCGCTTTTAAAGATAACTCACCCAGTTCCTTTAAGCACGGAGGTGGAAGCAGCGTTTTGCTTTGTTCCCAAAGGAAGAAAGACAGCTGGGAGGCGGAGACGAAAGAAGCTTTTTTTGTTATTTTTGACTTTGGTCGCAAGCCTTAGTTCATTTTGAGCCTTGGCTTTCTTCACTTCATCTTTGCAGGCTCGGGCTATTTGCTGATATTCTGACTTAGTTATGTTCCCCTCTTTCCACTTTCTATACTTGTCCTTTTTATCTTTCAATTTGTCAGAGAGTTCTTTATGCAGCCATGCTGGTTTCTTTTGAGAGCTGTTGTTTTTCCTCTTTGTTGGTATTGTGCTAGACTGTGCTTTTATTATCTCATTTTTCAAAATTTCCCAAGCTTCTTGAGTTGTTTTCCCCTTGAGGATTCTCATCCATGGAATCCTTCCCAAGCCCTCTCTAAGTTTATTGAAATTAGCTCTCTTGAAGTCCAAGACTCTAGTTTGACTGTGTTCTATTGGTTGTGCTTCTATAATGTTGAATTCTAATATTGCATGATCACTTCCTCCCAGGGTTCCTATGGCTTCAACACCTTCTATCATTTCATCTCTGTTAGTGAGAATTAGATCCAAAATGGCTAATCCCCTAGTTCCCTTCTCTACTTTTTGGGAGACAAAGTTGTCTGCTAGGTTTGCCAGGAACCTGTTTGATCTTCCACTTGGTGCGGAGTTTGTCTCCCAGTTGATGTCAGGGTAGTTAAAGTCCCCCATTACTATTGTGATGTGCTTCCTACATACCTTAGTTAGCTGACTAGCAAAAAGTTCATCTATTTCCTCTGTTTGGTTGGGTGGTCTGTAGTATACACCTATGGCAATGTCATTTTCCCCCCTTTTATATTGACCCAAATGCATTCAAGACAGTTTTTATCATTGTTGTGCTCTATTTCTGTGGAGATGTAGTTATTTCTTATATAGAGAGCAACTTCACCTCCTCTTTTATTTGGTCTGTTTCTTTTAAATAATTTAAATCCCTCTAGCTATGTGTTCCATGTGTGGGTTTCATCCCACCATGTTTCCGTAATGGCAACAATATCATATCTGCCCTCATTAACCTGAATTTCTAGTTCACCCTGTTTGCTGTTCATACTCTGTGCATTGGTGTATAAATATTTGAGTCCTTTGTGAGTGGCCCTATGTTTCCTTTCTACATAACCTGTGTGGTGCCTGAGTTCCCCTATTGTCTTACCACCTATTTGGTTAGTTCACTTTATGTGGCACTCGCTATTAGAGGCTTCATTTTGTTTGATAGCAAGATTGGTATTCTTGTCCACACACACATCTATGCTACATGCACTGATAGCCCTATAATTTTTAAATTGCCAGGGACAGGGTTGTTCCGTATCAATTAACTCCCTGTCCCCGCTGTTTAGTTTAAATTTCCCTCCAGAAAATCTGTGAATTTATAGCCAAGTAACTCAGTCCCTTTTTTTGATGGATGCAAACCATCTCTTTTGTACATCTTTTGATTGGACCAGCTACTGACATCGTGACTAATATATCCAAAGCCTTCCCCTTACACCACTCCTTTAGCCACATATTGAATTGTGCTATGCGCTGGCCTTTTCCGTTTTGCTCCTTATACACTGGTAAAACCTCTGAGAAAGTAAGCCTACAGCCTATTCTGCTAAGTTCCTTCCCCAAGCTCTGGAAATCATTCTGCACAGAGAGTACATCTTTTTGGGACAGATCATTAGTGCCAAGATGTACAATAGCCTCCACATCACAGTCCTTGCTGCCATTCTTGATTATTTTAGAAATACGCTTCTTGTCCCTACTGGCAGTAGCACCTGGAAGACACCTGACCTCTTTCGAAGCCTCTGTGTCCTTTCCTAAATTTACATCCCTTATAATTGAATCACCTACCAGAAGGTAGCTTCTCTTTTTGGGTGCCTTTCTATTCTTGCATGACTGATGTGCAATACCTGATTCACACTTCTCCCTGTCGAAATCTAGTTCTTCATCTCGGACCACAATCCCCTGCTTATTTGAGTTATCTTCACAAATACCTTTACCTGTCTCCTTAATGTCCCTATTAAGGTCAGCAAGGGCACTGTAACTGTTGTGCAGGGACATAGCGAAAGCTTGGTGTTTATGGTTCACAGCTCTAACCCTGCCAGAACCCACGGTTGTCCACACTGCCCTTCTCCTGCAGGATCTTTGTGGTAAAGGGGGCTGATAGTACGGAGGCTTACTAGAGTTACAAATTAATAATCAAATTCTAATTAACATTACCCAACTATATAAGTAACCAAATCCATAAAATACTTTAACTCCCATTTAAGGTAAATATAAGCAAATTAAAACAAAAAGAATAATATAAACAAGTCAATACTAATTAAACCATAGTAATACCAAATCTAAAATGAGTTATTATACTATCAGTACTAATCTAAAATTTACTCATAAACTAAATGAAACTTTTTAATCCCATATTTATTCTGAATATAATCTATCCATCTTCTCCAAACTGAAATATATCTCTCTTGTGTATGATCCTTCAAATAGGCAGAAATTTTTGCCATTTCTGCTAATTTGATACCTTAAACATCCATTCTTCTATAGTAGGCAAGGACTCTTTCTTCCAATATTGCCCTACCAATAACCTTGCTGCTGTTACTAAGTTCAACATCAAATTAGTTTCTTTAACATCAAAATCTACAATAATACCCAACAAAAATAATTGAGGGGTAAACTTTATCTTTCTTTTAAAAATCTGTTGAATGTTCCACCAAATTTTAATCCAAAAAGCTTTTATATTTCTACAAGTCCACCAAATATGAAAATAGGTTGCATCCAAGCTACCACATCTCCAACATTTGAGCTGTAAATTAGAATACATACAAGACAGCTTTCTGGGATCCAAATGCCACCTGTAAAACATTTTATAAAAATTTTCTCTTAAATTTTGATCCTGTGTAAATTTTACATTTCTAACCCAAATTATCTCCCATGTATCCAACGGGATCGGTTCCTGAATATTTTGAGCCCACTTTAAGCTTGTAACATTTTTAACTTGAAAAGTTTTGCTCATTCCTAATCCACAATCTTGGAAGACTTTCTAGTACTGATACTAGATACTATTAACGATAAAATGGCAGTATTCAATGACCCCTTCTCTAATTATTCAATGTAAATCTGATTCTAATGAGTTGCTGTGGGGAAGCTAGCAATCCAGTCTAGCTTGCTAAAAAAAACACTTAGAACTGAAGCTAAAAGCTATTAGATTGGACAAAATCTTAGCTTTCAACCTTTATACTGCCATTGTTTTATCCATGTTTAGAAAGGAGAAAACAAAAATACATGATGATAAAACAAAGATTAGCCTGCACTCTTTCCAGGAGATGGGGAAAGAAGTAGTCGATGGATCCAGGATCTTCACTGATCTGTGGATTATTACAAGGAGGAGAAAAGGAAATAGAGTACTTTGGTTGCACACCATCTTTGATATAAGGGAGGGCAGTAGGAAACTCTAACAGGCTTACAAAAATCTGTTATTATATCTACAACAATAAAGTAGCATTTCTATAATTCTTACAGTGTCTGTCAGATGACCTGATCTACCTTGGATGGCTGAGATTTTTCATGGTTAGCAATCAGACCTCACCTCCCAGCTCCTTAATAGTGGTGAAAAGAGAATGGCATGTATATATCTTAGTAAGGTGAAGATGTAATTGAAATAAGAAATATACCCTGAAATTTCTCAAAATCCTGAGACTGAGCAGGGAGAATTGTACATGATGAAAGTCTTCATAAAGCTCCCAGGGTTTAAGCTTTCAACCTAATACCGCTATAAATCTCCATCATTTCTTTACTATTTAGGTGATAAAGATAAATATATTATTCCTCTGCCTTTTGGGGGGAGGTATTTCTAGACTTCTTTTCATATGAAGCCATTGTAGACTGTGTCCCTTGAAGAAAGGAATGGAGATTTCACAACACACACTTTGCTGTGGGGAAGTACTATCCATTTCTTGGTGCATTTCACGGCCTTTTCCATTCACAGCCAGCTACTGGCCCAATGACTAACTACCATTCCATTTGGAATAACTTTTGTAAAGGAATGTTCCACATAAGGAAAGAAGTTGATTTTGCCTTCTGAAGAAATACAAGCCATCCAGATAGCTCTGGGCACCTGAGCTCCTCGATTTAAAGATTCTAAGTCTACTAGGAAGAACTTGGAAAAGAAACACCTTGGGCGTCAATTCTTAGCTTATATTTTTAGATATCAACTTTTATATTATAGAGAATATTGCTTCTATATTGTCATAGCAAGGTCTATTTGGAATAGTGCCAATGTTTCCCCATCTCCACTTTCCCCAAAACTACACTCTTGGAGAAAATGCTGTCTTTCAAGGTCTACCTAGTCCTTTTCTAAACCCCAAAATGTCTCCTCTTTATTCTCTTAGTAACCAAGACAATGATATAGCAAGACCATTTAAGACTGTCTCGTCAGACTGGATGAAGTTATCTCAGGAAGGCTAGCCTTGTCTAAGCCAACCAAAGAGAAGGTTTGGGGGGGGGGACATGATAACTCTTTTCCAGTATTTGAGGGCCTGTCACAGAGAAGAAGGGATTGACTCATTCTCCAAAGCACCAGAGGAAAGGAAAAAAAGGAATGGGTGGAAGCTTGTTAAAAAGAGATCCAACCTAAATTTCTTGCCTTGAGCAGGGAGATGGACTAAAAGACCCCCAAGGTGCCTTCCAGCCCTATGATTCTATGTTCTGTTTTCACTGGTAGATTTGTTCAACCTGGTATGCAAAGAAAGGATGGATAAGGATGGGTAAGATTCTAGTCAGGAAGAGGAATGCAAGTAACACTGGCTCCATATCCCCTTCCTGGTTGCCATGCAGAGCATTTGCCCAAGCCCTTTCTCCCCTTTGGTCCATCTGGGTATCTGCATGCAATCCATCTGGTTCCAATGGAACTCATTTCCATATAACTGTGCTTAAGATTGTGGCCTCAATCAAAGACCCAAGTGACTGTCCCTTTTGAAATTACACAATAAATTAAAACATCAAATATTCATTGCATAATCTCTGTTTGACATTTCATTCTCATCCATGAATTGCGGTGGGAATACACACTTGGTCATATTATTAATTACCCATCCATTATTTATGTGGTGCTGTATTATTAATAGAAAAGCAATATTTTTAAAGTATTCCAACTGATGCTGCAATGAAAGTCAGACGTGGTAGAACAACAAATCAGGGGAAGGTCATGGCCCATAGGCCTTTGGAGGTTCATGGCAAGGCTTCTTATCCAGTGCAATGATTAGATTCCCTCCTTGCAAACAAGGTTAAGAAAACAAGACAAGTAATTTTTTTTTTTACAGAAAATTATGAAGCCATAAATGCAAGAATTTTTCTATATAATAGCTTTCAGGTATCCTCCTTTTTTACATATGATAGTCCAGAGGTTTGAATCTTGGGTCTCTTTCTGTCATCTTATAAGTCAATGCTGTGAATTTTCCTTTCTTAGCCTTGAAGATCTGTCCCTTCAGTCCCTTCTTTACAAAACAGCTTTGTCTGGGGTGAGATCAGAAATTCCTGCCTCACCAGCTTCAGTCTCTATACCACCTCTTCCTCATACATATCCCTCCCAGGAGATTTCAGGAGCACCTTATCCTAGCGGGGATTCCTAACTTGTGCTTCTGCTTCTTTCACAAGACTTGTTTTCTCCTTAGGGAGGGGGGGTCTGACTGTCAACTCAACAATGAACCTAGCTGCAGCCATTTTTGTTGTCCTAGGTTGCCACAAGATAGGGGAAAGGTATTTCTGATAGTCTAAACATGAGCAAATCTTGTGGGAACTAAGGTCATTTCCATACTGGAGGGGAGAAGGAGGATCGTTTAGCCAGAAAGCCCATCAAGTTGTTCTATTGGATAGCATGAGTAGAGGGGTGGGAATTGTTACATTGTAACAATTACTTTGATTCTTGGAGAGAAAGTTTAGGTCTGGTTTCACTTTTGACTGTGCCAATATTATGTATCCAATAAACATGTTCCTTGAGGAATTTTCCTGCCTCGTAGTTCTGATTTATTTGGTCTCATGGATTGGAACCTTGACACACCTGTCTCCCCCTCCCTCTGCCATTACCTTTACAGTCCAAGAAACTAAGGAGGGTTTCTTCTGGATGTTTGTTATGCCCCCATTCCTTCATAGATTCAGCTGTCTCATATCTGACCATTTTCTAGTCTGTAGCTTTTCCTCCTATCTCCCAAGGTCATCTCTATATACTATTACAAATGTAGAATCTCTACCTAAATAATTGGCAAGATGTTTTCATGGGAATAAAGAAAAAATCCCATGGAAACTTCTTGTCAACTATTTAAGTGAAAGAGGATGAAAGGTCAGTGAACATTACTAGGTAACCTTGAGATCAGCTTGATATGACAAGCAAAACAAAACACTTTTAGTTCTTTCTGAATCTTCCTAAAGATATAAATAATAAGTGACATGTTTAAAGACAAACTGGTTTGGGAAGTGTCTTGATTGGCAGGCATTCATTTTTCTCTCTGGGCAGCTATTTCTAAAGTCTTGCTTTACCAGGGAAGAATTCTGAAAGAACAAAGAGATTTCAATTTGATCTCAAAGCAAACATTAGCTGAGAATTTGGGGAATTATACTCCTAAAGAATTAAAAAAACTTTTGAAATTGAAGAAAGGTGCTATACTGTTTCTAATCTGCAACAAGTGCTGCATATAAATGTTGGACAGAGGTTAGTTTCATCAGATCACTTTTTGATATAATTCTCAAAAATGCCTTCCTTCATTCATTAGGACCCAAATATAGAGAGTGTCCCTTGCATTTAATGCAGAGGAAGAAGGAAAATTACCACTGCTAGTTAGATCCTTAGTTAAATTTCCCATAATTCAGATATTTCCAGGTTCCTGTATCTTGCTCTGCATATAACACAAAAGACCATAACTGATCATGTTCTTGCCTTGAATGTTTTTAAAATTACATTTAATCAATCTTCCAGAATAAAACATAAATGTCAGTGCATCTGTACTCCTTGTTAACAGCTCAGTAAAATCCAAAAGACTTAAGTTTTCATTGGAAAAGCAAATTGTCATCCACATTTATGCAGGTCCTCTTGGTATAGCCTGCCTGGGACAAGGCACTGAAAGAAGTAGATATTCCCAGCTGCTTCCTGTTGGTTGTGTATGAGGCATACATTCAATACTGCTGTTCTATATGTACTGATGAGTTATCATCAGCTCAAGTGAGATCCAAAATATGTGTATTTATTTATTTCATCTAAGGTAGATTGTGCAGCCTTTTTGGAGCCAAAGATAATATTTGGAGTTTGTCTGGCAGGTGGGTGGGGAAGGAATCATTCCAAATGCTGGGTGAAATTAAAGAAAAATAGTTTTATTAAAGATATTTAATGAAATACAAGTTGGCCTTGATTAATACTGGGTTGAGGAGCACTTAGGAAATTGTGAGTAATCGAGAAAGCTTCCCTGAAGAAGCTGGTGGTGAGGTGTTTTAGAGCAGAGGTCCTCAACCCCTGGTCCATGGACCAGTACCCGGCTGTGGCATGCCAGCAACCAGTCTGCACAAACAAGCAAAGCCCCATCCACGGGATACAGGCAGCACACAAGACCACGCACCCGCCAGTCTGTGGAAAAACCTCTCTCCACGGAACCGGTCCCTGGTGCCCAAAAGGTTGGGGACCTCTGTTTTAGAGAATCTTCATGGATGCAGCTATCAGAGGCGAATTCAAGATAAGATTTTGATCTACAAATACTATTAGCTGTCATGCAATTAATCATTTCCTTTACTTGTTGTATTAAAAATGGCAACTCTTGAAGAAGTTTCAGAGTGTGTCTAAAGTGTTGAGGGTACTACCCTAAAGCAGTAGAAGTTTGATGGAATGCAGTCCAGAGTTGCAGGAGGGAGGGGCTCTTTCCCAGAGGGCAAGAGACCTTGGAATGTCTGGCAGGCAGGAAGAGAGCAAAGATGGATTCCCCCCTCAACAATTCACAAAATATATCTGTAGTTATACAGATAATCATTATAGTTTGGAAAGATTCTGTGGGTGAACAATAAGAAATTATTCAGAAGTAACATCACATGCTGTTCTTGGTTTTTGAGGCCTAACATAAGTTCCAACTTCTCCAAGCACTGCTTCCTGTTGTTGGTAAGGTACTTCACTTTGCCTTTTAATCCAGTTGGAAGGAACAGTCCTGAGAAGGGGACTTTTTTTTTCTCTTCTGCTTCGTAATTTTCAGATGTAAGGAGAACCTGAAGTCTCACCTCTGGACATCTTGGGATTTAATAGGGTTGTGAAGAACAATAGCAGGAACAAACACTCAGGGGAAGCCCTAGAGATTTCCTTGGCAGCAATTTCTAATTTTATGATTTTTTATTCTATCTCAGCCCAACTCACCTAACATAGTTGTGGGGAAAAGAAGAAAGGAGAGTTAAGTATGTTCACCACTTGAGTGATTTATGAAAAAATAATAATAATAAATAATAATAAAAATCTAATAAAGACTGAAGATGCCCTCCAAAATTAGGTGTGATCAGGATAAAATGAGTAGAGATATGCTGAAATGTACATTTGATTTGATTTGATTTCCATTAATCAATTAAACATAATTGTTCCATTGATTCCCAGATGCTTAACCACTTATTGTTTTTGATATATTAAAGTGAGAATTTGCAGTTAATCTTTGGAGAGGTGCTAAAATTGCATCCAAAACTCTTGGAGATTATCTGCAGCCCTGAGGGACTTTGAACTGTGCACCTAAAAGAAACTGAAAACAAAGGTAGCATTTTTTCCTCAGACAAATGAAAGTCAAATCACTGAATGGCTTAAAGGTTAAATGGAAGCTTCTGGTTCTGTTGCCTGCCTTCTCACTGGATGCCTAACATGGTCTCACCTGAAAATGTTCCTTGTATGAATGTATCTTGTAATGTATCTTTTACCTGACCAGAGCCTGGATTACCATACTTTTGTAAGGGGATAAATTCTCTCTCCTAACAACAGCAAGAGTCCCCACCTTAGCAGAATATCACATTTGTATTTTGATAATTGCCAGTTCGCTTACAAAGGAACTCAGATTATTTGACTTGGTAAGAACACGAAGGGACAGTAATGTCCATTGAAATGAACTGTGCGTGAACAGTTCGTGTTCATTCCCAAATGCTGTGCACATCTTTCAAATATTGCCCACAAAGTCTTTAAGAATACTCAAGTACATCCCCTGCTGCTGCTTCTACTTTCCCAGTTGAGATACAGCCAGGGCTTTTTTTGTCATAGAACACCCAGAACGGAGTTCCGGCACCTTTTTTGGATGGAACCTTGTAGGGTAGGCAAGGTAGGTTGTATGACGTGTGTGAGTTCTGGCACTTTTTTTTTTTTTTTTTTACAAAAAAAGCACTGGATAGAGGTAATTGTTCCAGATATTTAGTTAATTAACTGTCAGATTTATATCCTGCTCTACTTCCAGGACATCAAGGGAGCATTCATAATGTTTCTCCTTTTATTTTTTTTTCCTTTTCAAAAACATTGAACAATCCTGTGAAATGGGTTAGGCTGACAGATAATGATTGCTCTAAAGTCACCAAGTGAGTTTGCATGGCAGAGGATGAGTTTGAAATTGGCTGAACCAAGTCCTAATTCTTTAATTACTACTCCACACTGGTTTTTAGTGTGATTTCTACTTTTGGGTGGATCATTTTTGGCTTCTTGTTGATAGGGTTGTTTATATATTAGGAGAAATTCCATCCTAGTTCTACCTTGTAAGGTTGACATAAATCATGCAAGTCTTCTACTCGCTTACAAAAAAATTAATTTTTAGGAATGGCCTCCAATCCTAAAGGGGACTTCTCTGTTCATCAAGCACCCAGTAGCAGTGCGGTTGCAACACCAGTGTCACTTAGACCATTATCTGACTGTTTCCTTTGTTACACCTCCTCTCCCTGTCACCCAAGGTCACTCCCACATACCATTTAGATAGTGAAGGGTTTATCTTTGCAGGAGGTATTTAATCAGAGGCTGAATAGCTACTCTTACTGATTTTATAATGGCATCCTACATAGCTATTCCTACTCTGAACAAAACCTATATCAATATTCATATTGCCTAGGTATTCAGTGAAGTTCTCTTCCTTTAGGAAACCATTCTCCAAGTCTCCTACAGATTTCATTGTGTTCAAAGAAAGTCAGGTTTTCCTCTCAAGGACTGGCCACATCCCTAAATCAACAGTTGGTAACTGCAGTCCCAAGGCAATATGCCACCAAGGAATTCCTTTTTGTAGCCCTTGGAGAGACCTCTGGCCATGACTGCTGGAAATGTCATCAAGCCATTTTCAACTCTTAGAGACCATACAGATACATTTTCTTTATGACAATCTTTCCCTAGTCTATTATTTGAAATCTCCCAAAGGTGTACTCATTACCACCATTGCTGCTCATTTTAGTCTTCTTTTTCCTTCTACCTTTCTCAGCATTAATGCCTTCTCCAGAGAGAGCCTTTGTATGATGTATTTGAAGTAGGATAATTTGAGCCTAGCCATTTGTGCCTCAAGTGAGAACTCTGGGTTTATTCCATCACCCATTAGTTTGTTTTCTTGGATTTCAGTGGTGTCTTCAGAAGTCCTCTCTAATACCAAAGTTCAAAAGCATCAATACGCTTCCTGTCTTGCTTCTTCAAAATCAAACTTTTGCTTCAATACAGGATCACAGGGAATACAATTTCATTGAAAATGCATGAAAACTGTAGAGTTGATCTGAAATAAACACATCCAAGTTTAAAAAAAGAAAGAAAAGTTCAAGAGTCATATCCGAAGCCAGCCTCACTAGTAAATCTGACTATAGCAGACAATTTCTTTCTTATCAGTAAAGATCTACCATTTAAAACATTTTGCTGAAATTGGTTTTATTTTATTGTTTAAGTATTATTAAACATATATGCCACCCATCTATCTAATGGGACTCTGGTTCCTTTAAATAGAAGTAAATATTTGTTCTGGTCTTTCTGAATTCCACAGAAAGGCTCTTAGCTGCTTCATAAATCTTGGCCACACGTTCTCCCACACCCTGCTTGCGATGTCTTTTGTTTCCTCTTAAGGAAAGCAGAAAGAGGTTTTGCTGGAAGAAAAAAAAGAAAAGACATCAAAGGAGAGAAACCTTGTTCTCTGAACTCTGCAAACTATCCAACACTGCAGGTTCCTGTCTCAGCAAGAGGGTTATTTTCTTTACAACACATCCATGAATTATAAATAAAGAGAAATAGCAGGGTTCTCATTCCTGGAAAATCAAATTGGATGTATTCCTTTAAAAAAAATCTTGTTGAACTCACTGAAAATTAAGGCAATGTAGTTTATACTGCTGACAGGGAATGACAATTTCACTTTAATAATTATTACGAAGTTTTCATGTGCACAGTACACTTAAAAGTACACAGAGGAATTGTTGTCTGGAATCTCAGATATGAGAAAGAGAGAACTGTTTTGTGATAAACATCATGAGATCTGTCCAGTATGGAAGAACATCCTGGATGAATTTTGTTGAAGAAAGCATGTGTGATGTATGTTCTCTAGATCTAAAAACTAACAACATAAATTGTCATATCAGGAAAAAGTAACCTGTAGTTCTTAAAGTCACATGTTTCCCTGCCTAACTGTGAGGAAGTCACAATTTAATTTGACAGGTTGTGTTGCATTACAATCAGATGTATTGGGCACAACAAACATGACAGCTCTGCTTCATTTTTAGAAGCAGAAGAGATAGCCATTGACCATTTGTTTTCATGTCTGGCTGGCTTGTTGGAACACTCATTGGCAAGGTTGGGCTCCTCTGGAAATGATCCATGACAGCTGCCAACTGCTTATATACAGTAACAACTGTGTCTTTAAAAAAATAGTCTAAGAAATGTATAGTATATTATCATTTGCCTGTGCAAAGCAGCTGAAGGATGTTTTGCTGAGTATATTGGTATCAATAAAATATTTCTTCTCAAAATGCTCAGGCAACTATATCTATTGGAAGGCTCTGTATAGCTGCTTTCAGAGCAATCCCATATGATTTCCATAAGATGTATGTACATCTAGCCATTTTGCTGTCAGTTCTACTGGAAGTCTTATCTATATGCATACACATGCAGACAACCCAAAAGAGCCCTTAAAGCAGCCATGCCCAGAAACTGAGTGGATGTTGCTTTCTCGTATTTAAAGATTTGCATAGTTGTAGCTATGTATATGTATATGCATATGTATATAGAATAGAGCTGGAAGAAACCTTGGAGGACTTCTAGTCCAGCCCCCTGCTGAAGCAGGAGAACCTATACCATCTCAGACAAGTGACTGTCTAGCCTCTTCTTAAAAATCTCCAGTGATGGAGTGCCCACAATTTCTGGAGGCAAGTTGTTCCACTGGTTAATTATCCTCACTATCAGGAAGTTTCTCCTTAATTCTAGGTTGCTTCTCTCTTTAATCATTTTCCAACCATTGTTTCTTGTTCTGCCCTCTGGTGCTTCGGTAAATAATGTGACACCCTCTTCTTTGTGGTAGCCCCTCAAATACTGGAATACTGCTATCATGTCTCCTCTATTTCTTTTCTTTAGACTAGCCAAACCCAAGTCCTGCAGGCCGTTCTTCATATGCTTTAGTCTCCAGGCCTTTGATCATCTTAGTTGCTCTTCTCTGAATTTTTTCCAAACTCTCAGCATCTTTTTTTTGATATGACCAAAATTGGCTGCAGTATTCCAGGTGTGATCTTACTAGGGTTTTATAAAGTGGTACTAATACCTCACATGATCTTGATTCTATGTCTATGTTTATACAACCCAGGATTATATTGGCTTTTTTGACTACTGCTACACATTACTGGCTCATGGTTAAGTGATCGTCTACTAGGACGCCAAGGTCCCTCTCACAGTTACTGTTTTTAAGCCAGGTCTCGCCCAATCTGTACTTGTACCTTTGATTTTTCCTGCCTAAATATAAAACTTTGCTTTTTTCCACATTGAAACTCATTTTGTTGGATAGGGCCCGTTGTTAAAGTTTGTCAAGATCTTTTTGGATCCTGAGTTTGTCTTCTGGTGTGTTGGCTACTCCTGCCAGTTTGGTGTCATCTGCAAATATGATGAGTTCCCCTTCAATTCCCTCATCTAAGTCATTGATGAAGATATTGAAGAGTACTGGGCCTAAGATGGAACCTTGTGGTACCCCACTGCTTACTTCTCTCCATGTGGATGTAGTGCCATTGAGGACTACTCTTTGAGTACTGTTTGCCAGCCAGTTACAGATCTATCTGGTGGTGATATTGTCTATTCTAGCTTTTTCTAGTTTATCAAGGAGTAGGTTGTGGTCTATTTTATCAAATGCCTTACTGAAGTCTAAGTATACTATGTCCGCAGTATTTTGCTGGTCTACTAGTTTAGTTACTTTATCAAAGAATAAAATAAGATTGGTTTGGCATGATTTGTTTTTAACAAACCCGTGCTGGCTACTGGTTATAACTTTGTGTGCTTCTAGTTGTTCACAGATCTGTTTTTTGATTACCGTATATGCCGCCGTATTAGGCGACCCGGCATATAAGACGACCCCCGTCTTTATAGCCGGGCCGCATTCCTAGAACGTCGTCTTATACGCCAGAAACTACCAGTATTTCTGGCGTATAAGACGACTCGGCGTATAAGACGACCCCTGTCTTTGGCGCCGATTTCAGCGCTCGTGGAAGTCGTCTTATACGCCGGCATTTACGTTATCTTTTCTAGGATCTTCCCAGGTATTGATGTTAAACTGATTGGACTGTAATTTCCTGGGTCCGTTTTTTCCCCTTTCTTGAAGATGGGAACTACCTCAGCCCTTTTCCAATCCTCATGTACTTCCCCAGTGCTCCAGGATTTTTTAAAGATGTAGTGCAATGGTTCTGAGACAACATCTGCTAGCTCCTTCAGAACTCTGGCATGTAGTCTGTCAGGCCCCGGTGATTGATATTCATCAAGGTTGTATAGGTTCTCTTACCATTTTCTTGCTTATTTTAATTTTTGTTTCTAATTTGTCTTTTGCAGTGTTTTTTTTGGGCTATAGTTTCTTTTTTGTGTGAAGACTGATGGAAAGAATGAGTCAAGCAGCTCTGCTTTCTCTGTGTTGCCTGTTATTTCCTTGCCATCTTCTCTCTTCTCTCTACAGTTCCCTTGACTTCCCTTGTTGTTAATATGTTGAAAGAATTTTTTCTTTATTATCCATAATTTCTGTTGCAAGTCTTTTTTCATTCTAAGCTTTTGCTTTCCTGACTTCATCTTTGCATGTTCTGGCTATCTGCTCATAATCAGCTTTAGTTATGTGCCCCTCTTTCCATTTTTTGTATTTATCCTTTTTGTCTTTCAGTTTGTCAGAGAGATCTTTGTGCAACCATGCTGGTTTCTTCTTGAATTTCTTGTTTTTCTTTTTCAGTGGCATTGTGCTGGTCTGGGCTTTTATGATGACATTTTTCAGAGTTTCCCACACTTCTTGGGTTGTTTTCCCCTTTAGGATTTTATCCATGGGATCTTTCTTAGGTTCTCTCTGAGTTTGTTAAAGTCAGCTCTTTTGAAGTTCAATAGATTGGTTGGATTGTTTTCTGTTATATTAAATTCCAGTATGACATGGTCACTTTCACCCACCTTCAACTCCCTCTATCATTTCTTCTCTATTAGTTAGAATTAAGTCCAGTATGGCTTTACATCTAGTTCTCTTCTCCATTTTTTGGATGACAAAGTTGTCGGCTAGGTTGATTAGGAATCTGTTTGATCTCCCACTCATTGCAGTTTGTCTCCCAGTTGATATCTGGATAATTGAAGTTTCCCATTACTACTGTGGTATGCTTTCTACATACATTTGTTAACTGGTTGGCAAAGTGTTCATCTATTTCTTCTGATTGGTTGGGTAGCCTGTAATATATACCTATGGTAATGTCACTTTTTTTTCTCTTTTATATTGACCCATATATATTCTGGAGAGATTTTATTTTTATAATAATAATAATAATAGTAATAATAATAATAATAATAATAATAATAATAATAATAATAATAATAATAAAGTTGGAAGGGACCTTGGAGGTCATCTAGTTCAACCCCCTGCTCAGGCAGGAAACCCTATACCATTTCAGACAAATGGCTGTCCAGTCTCTTCTTAAAAACCACCAGTGTTGGAGCATTTACCGTTTCTGGAGGCAGGTTGTTCCATTGGTTAATTGTTCTGTCAGGAAGTTTCTCCTTAGTTCTAGGTTGCTTCTCTCCTTGCTTAGTTTCTACCCGTTGCTTCTTGTCCTGCCTTCAGGCGCCTTGGAAAATACCTTGACACCCTCTTCTTTGTGGCAGCCCCTGAGATATTGGAACATTGGTATTATGTCCCCCCTCATCCTTCTCTTCATTAAACTAGACATACCCAATTCCAGCAACCGTTCCTTATATGTTTTAGCCTACAGTCCCCTAATCATCTTTGTTGCTCTTCTCTGTACTCTTTCTAGAGTCTCAACATCTTTTTTACATTGTGGTGACCAAAACTGGATGCAGTACTCCAAGTGTGGCCTTACCAAGGCATTGTAAAGTGGTATTAACACTTCACGTGATCTTGATTCTATCCCTCTGATAATGCAGCCTAGCACTGTGTTGGCCTTTTTGGCAGCTGCAGCACACTGCTGGCTCATATTTAGGTGATTGTCTACTAGGACTCCGAGGTCCCTCTCACAGTTACTACTATTGAGCAAAGTCCCCCCTATACTATATCTGTGCATTTGTTTTTTCTTGCCTAAATGTAGAACCTTGCTTTTTTCACCACTGAATTTCATTTTGTTAGATAGCGCCCAGTGTTCAAGTCTGTCCAGATCCTTCTGTATCTTAAGCCTGTCTTCTGGAGTGTTGGCTATTCCTGCCAGCTTGGTGTCATCTACAAATGTGATGAGTTCCCCATCTATCCTCTTGTCCAAATTGTTGATAAAGATGTTGAAGAGCTCTGGGCCCAGAACAGAGCCCTGGGGCACCCCACTACACACTTTCCTCCATGTAGATGCAGTTCCATTGAGGATTTTGATCATATCATTTCTGTAGATATGTAGTACAACTCCCCCTCCTCTTTTCATAGACCTGTTTCTTTTGAACAATTTGTATCCATCCATCAGTCCATTCCATTCATGGGTTTCGTCCCACCAGGTTTCTGTAATGCCAATTATGTCATACCCACCCTCGTGTACTATTGCTTCTAGTTTGCCCTGTTTATTCCCCAAGCTTTGAGCATTTGTATATAAGCATTTACTTATATACAGACTTTTATGCCTGTTCGTGGGTATGTTTCCTGTATCTCATTGTTTGATTGTTTCTTGGGATTTATGATTGGTTTTGGGTTCTAGAGATTCTAAAGATTGATCACCCTTCCACCTCAGTTTTAGTTTGAAGCCCTCCTGATGAATTGGGCCAGTCTTTTTCCGAATACATTTTCCCCTGTTTTTGTGAGGTGCAGCCCATCCCTTGCCAAGAGTCCTTTGCATAGGGAATGCAGTCCATGATCCAGGAAACCAAAGTTTTCTTGGTGACACCAGCCCTTTAGCCTATGGTTTATTTCTAGAATACTTTTTTTCCTTCAGTGGTGTTGGCCTTTTGTTGGGAGTACAGATGAGAACACTACTTGTACTCCTAGCTTCTTAATTTATTGCCTACTTGTTTGTAATCTCTCACTATTGTACTCAGGTTCATTGTTGTGTCATTCATCCCAATGTGGAGGAGGAGGAAAGGGTAGTAACTAGTAGGCCTAATTATTTTGGTTATGTTCTCAGCCACATCTTTGATTTTTGCTCCAGGGAGACAACATACCTCCCTGGATTGTGTGTCCAGTGTGCAGATGGATGATTCTGTTCCCTTGAGGATAGAATCTCCTATTACCAACACTCATTTTCCTTTGGGGGGGGCTGCAGTCTGGGGTGCTTTTCTGTTTATCTCTGGTGTGTTTGTTGATGTGACTTTTTTAGTGATATTTGAGTGACTTCTTAAGGGATATTTGAAGTTGTATCTTTCCTAGGGATCTGCATATTTTCTTTGAGGGGGAGGTTGTGGGTCTGCATGTTTCCATCTAAGCAGAGAAATCGATTGCTCAGTTTCACTGGGGCTGTTTCTGGTTGGGTTGGATTGGGCAGAAGGGGATTGTTGTATGCTGCTTTTTTCTTTGAGTATTGTGTTTCCTTCTATGTGAGACTTACCTCCATTTGTCTTCCTCCAAGGCTTTATCAGTCGGGTCAAATCCTCTGAGAGTTATTTGTTCATTAATTGGTTCAGTTTGGGTAGAGCTTTCTTTATGTTGGGGTTTGGCTAGAGTTGCCTCTAAGTCCCTTACTTTTTCCTCCAGTAGTTTACATCTAATGCATGTATAGTTTGGGTGTTCTTTGGGCATAAGCACATACATGGAACATTTATTATATACCACAATAGTATCAATCACTTGTTCCATGAGTTTGTTGTTTGAAAAGTCTTCTTTTTGGTTGGTGGATGTGCTTTGCTGTTAGCCTTATTTCTAGTTTCTCTGTGCTAGGTAACTATGCCTACTTTTTTCTATCCTTTTTTTCTGCCTGTTTGTGCTTGTTTTTTTTTTTTTTTTTGCCTTGTTATTTAGGTATAGATAAAAGTATGGGGCAGTATGCCCTCTGGTTTTAAAGAAAAAAAAATGCAGTTTATATTGAAGTTAAAAGTTAATGTTAGGATAGGGCTATTTAACGAAGGGAAGGGCTGCTTTCTCCTCAACAAGGGATTTGCTTTTAGCTTTCTGCTCTCTGTCTAAAAATTCATCCCTACCCTTCCTTTTCTTAATTTGCTCCTTATTTAACTCTATCTTGCTTTCTTGACTGTATTCCTGTGCTCAGCCTGTCTTTCTAATTGCCCCAGTTGCTCCAGCTGTTGCTCCTCTGAGATCCCTTCTATGTTCAGCTAGTTTTTCCTGTGCTGAGCTGGTCTAATAGCCGCCCTTTCTGAGCTGGGCAGGTTTGCTAGTTGGTTTTTCCTCTGCTGAGCAGGTTTAATAGCCAGATTTTCTCCGCTGAGCCTTCCTACCAACCTCCTCCATCCGCTTCTCTGTCGCTCTATCTCTGGATGTTGCTCCATCTCCAACATGCAGCCAGGTTCTCTCAAGCTGCCAGTTGGGTCCTCCACTGCTCTGCCACCTCTTTTGTGCTGCCTCATTGCCGTCTGCAGGCCTCCCGGTCATGTATATGTATAGGTATAGGCATAAGCATAGGTATAGGTATAGGTATTCAATCAGGTCTGATTTTCAGAGGCTGACTGGACAAGTCCTTGCAGTTTTCTTGGCAAGGTCTTTCACAAGTGATTTGCCATTGCCTCCTTCCTAGAGCAGAGAGAAGGGGATTAATCCAAGTTTTCCAAAGCACAAGAAGGCAAGACAAGAAACAATGGGTGGAAACTAAACAAGGAGAGAAGCAACCTAGAACTAGGGAGAAATTTCTTAATAGTGATTACAATCAACCAGTGGAACCTCTTGCCTTCAGAAGTTGTGGGTGCTCCATCACTGGAGGTTTTTAAGATGAGACTGGATAGCCATTTGCCTGGAGTGTATAGGGTCTCTCAGAGGGGGCTGGACTTGAAGACTTCCAAGGTCCCTTCCAATTCTGTTATTCTATTAAGGTCACCTAGCTGGCTTTGTGCCTAAGGTGGGACTAGAACTCAGAATCACCAGGTTTCTAGTCTCATGCCTTAATCATTATACCAAAATGGCTCTCAGTTAATATGTGGTTGATAATATACCTGATACCAAGCAGAGTTTTGCACTTATGTAGTGAACAAATGAGCCTGTTTCTCGTGCTCTCTTGTCTTGCTCTACAAATGAATCTGTGCCCCCCCAAAAAACAAATCTAGTAGAAGAGTAAGAGACATTTTAAAAGAGCAGCATTTCTCTAAGCATTCTGATCAGCAATGTTTGCAGAGACGATCACATTTATTGGATGGCTACTCATGTGAATACCAGCTGGGTGACCTTGGGCCAGTTGATTTCTCTCAGTGCTAGGAAGGAGGTAGTGCAAGCCACTTCTGAAAAATCTTCACAAGAAAACTGCAGACACTATCCTAGCATTCTCTGAGAACTGAAGACGATTGAAACCTAACCCTTTATCTTTGCTCATGTATGAAAGGAAAGCTACAACAATATTTTAGACTATACAAAGCAGAAAGTCCATTAGATGTTTGAAGGAGCTTTGAATCGCCTTGAATCAATTTAAAGTTTTGGTTCAAAACAAAGTATGCTAAGGAAAGGGGCAAATGAAATGTTTAAACAAACTCTATAAAAAATACTCTGATAGAGTAGGATATTACTGTACTAATAGACCGAAAAGCACTTTTTCTAAAGGGAATTGAATTTTCTTAGTGTTTTTTTTTTTTTCTTTCCTTGAAAACATTTCACTTATCCAAGAAGTGTCTTCACTGGATAAAGTGAAGAAGCTTTTTGAATGAGAAATGAAATGTTTTGAAGGAAAATAACCAAGAAAGTCCAGTTGCCTTTTGGAAAATCACCTTTGGGGCAACCATGATCTGGATTATTGAGAATCTCCATAGATACTCTACTAATAAATGCAATGACCTAAAGGGATATATATCAATCCATACAGTCCTAGTGTCATGCTTCCGATAGATGAGATGAGTAGAAATAAGAACTCTGAGGCAATTGCTTTCCTCAAAGAACAAATTTTAATGGCTACATAATATCAGCACGAACACAGGTGAAACCAAGACTGGAAATCCCCCCCCAAAGGATACAAAGTAAAAGTTAAACTTCTCACCCACTAAATATGTAATAAATCACATTCTCCAATTAACACCTTTAGTGGGCTCTCTAACAGTTGTTCTAGCCCTCCAAACACTTGAGCTATTTGACCTTGGTTCCCACAAAAAAGTTATTGTTATGACTGAAGTAGAAGAATGCATTTTCCCTCCCCCCCAAGCTGTGGCAAGCCAAAAAATGAGGAAAGATGGCTGCAGCCAAAGTAGTTTTGTAGGTTTGACACCTAGTCCCTATGACTAAAAGATAAGATCTTCTTGGAAAATAAAAACACTTTACCAAAAGAAACCTGACCTTCAGCAATTCTACCCTGTTTGTTTATTTCTTTTTCCCCTCTAGATTAACATGTACTTTGGTAGTGAGGAGTCCACCCCTTCCTGTTGTTTCAGCAGCCTTGGATCAATGCCCATAATATAGATAGAGTGTTGCTTACTCCTGAGTGCTGCTGAACTGTCAAGATAAGGCTGCCTTGAGCCACCAATTCTCAGTGCCAACTGTCCCTGGAAGGGAACACAGAGCCATAAAGAATGAATGGCAGTGCTTGAACGGCTGAGTAAAACAATACAAGCTTGCAGGCAAAGAGCTGGAATGACATGAAAGGGCCACTGTTCCAATCGTTCATGATGGGTTTTGAGTTGCTGCTGGGACTTGAGGGCTCTGTGTTTGCTTTTCATCACTGCTTGTTGATGCAAAAGAAAGGAAAGGAAGGAGAGGAAAGGAAAGGAAAGGAAAGGAAAGGAGAGGAGAGGAGAGGAAAGGAAAGGAAAGGAAAAGAAAAGAAAAGAAAAGAAAAGAAAAGAAAAGAAAAGAAAAGAAAAGAAAAGGGGAAAGGGGAAAAGACCATGATTTACAAAACTGGTCCATACATTTCTTTGTTGGGTGCATTCAAGGCACGGTTTAGCATGTCTTATCAGCAGTCATCTCCCCTATCTCTCTGGAAGCCAACACAACACAGATAGTTACAGCTTTTCAGATGCACACAGCAGTCATGATTATGGATATGAAACCTTGCAGCTGCTGCCTTCCAGAAATGGAGCTGTCAATGAAGGCCTCCAATAATTTTCTGCTTCATTGCTGGTACTCCCTAGTTGGATGCATAGTAATAAGTTAACAAGGGTGGGCAAGACAGCAGCTGCAAGACATGGGGAAAGAAAAGGGGACTTATTATTTGTAATAAGTCTAAGCAGATTTTAAGGAAAGTTTTCCTTTGCCTATTTCTAAATTGCTCCCTGTGGCTTCCCACAGAAGTCTGTGGGGTCAATTCATAACAATCTTTCTTTAGCTATCTTGCAAATGGGTTGGGATGCAATACTTCACATTCCTTCCGGCAGGTCCAGTACTAGGAATTATAGTTCCAGTTCATTGGGTAGGTATGGAAATATGGAAGATTGGCCTAGATCATGGCAGGTTCAGCTTATTAAGATGGCACAACCAAAAACTGCTGTTTGATTTGGTCTGCTATATCTGTTTATATAATATTATGAGGGATGAATAGGCTGAAATTGACTGTGTCCATACTCTGTGAGCATACCAAGAAAGCAGAATCAAAGCTATACTGCATGATAAACTAAATATGTAGTGCTCAGCTGTCTTCCTGATTTTTTCTTTAGAATACTTACACAATAGTCTAATCCAGATCCAGGTTATCATACAGGGGAAGGAGTTATAATCAATCTGTCCCCCAAATTTCCTTGTTTTACAAAATTTCGTTATATATGTCATTACATGATAATTGTCTATCTCAACTGGGCCACCACGTACAGTAAATGGGGGTAAGGAACAATAAGGCAATTGATACTGAGTGTTCTATTTACCAAAGTGAAAAACTAGTTTTCTCCAATTATCTTTAAAATGGAAGAGTTAGCTTAGACTTGCTGAGAATATCTCAAAGAGGCAAACAAATATTTTCTACTTAAATCTCCTTTGCAAGAATTGGATTCTTTTTGTCAGTAAATATGGATATTCCTTGAGTAACTAATAACCCAGATGAATCCCTCCAAAAGTTGAACCCAGCTTGAGGTAATTTTTATCTTTATTTAACCCATCAAGTAGTTTAGCTCTGAGATCCCATGGCACATTTTATATAGCTTGGTCTCAACAGGAGCATGACATAAACCAGAACCATATAATTGTCTGGTTGTGTATGGATTCTGTATGAAGCTAAAATGTAAATTAGGGTTCGGTATGATTCTAGGATATTCTCTGCATCCTTAGGATAATAATAACAACAACAACAACAACAACAACAACAACAATAATAATAATAATAATAATAATAATAATAATACCAGAGTGCAAGAAAAAGAACGGGAAAAAATTATGAAATATCGCGACCTGGCCATAGAAACTGCATGATTATGGATGAAGTGTGTAACAGTGATATCCATTGTCATTGGGGCACTGGGAACTATGTCCAAAAACTTTGCAAAATACATCAAGAAACTGCAGCTTCCTGCAATAACTCCAGCAATGTTATAAAAAACTGTGCTACTCGGAACATCTTATATTTTAAGGAGGTACCTGGTTGTTCGAGGTTCATGTTTAATGAATAAAAGATAATAATAATAATAATAATAATAATAATAATAATAATAATAATAATAATAATAATAATAATATTGAAGAAAGAGACCGAAGGACTAATTCTGCTGCACAAGACCAAGCCTTAAGGACAAATGCATACAAAGTCAAAATTGAGAAGACAGCAACAGACAGTAAGTGCCGCCTATGCAAAGAAGCTGAAGAAACAGTGGACCACTTGGTAAGCTGTTGCAAGAAGATTGCACAGACTGACTACAAGCAGCGGCATGACAAAGTAGCAACAATGGTGCATTGAAAGATCTGCAAAAAATATCATTTGCCTGTAAGCAAAAACTGGTGGGATCATAAAATAGAGAAAGTCATAGAAAATGATAAAATAAAACTGCTCTGGGACTTCAGAATTCAAACAGACAAGCACCTGCAACATAACACCCCAGACTTAACAATTGTCGATAAGAAAGACAAAAAAGTCTGGATAGTGGACGTGGCAGTGCCTGGAGATAGCAGAATAGAAGAGAAAGAACTGGAGAAGATAACAAAATACAAAGACCTACAAATAGAAATAGAAAGACTGTGGCAAAAGCAAGCAAGGTAGTACCAATAGTCATAGGCTCCTTGGGTGCAATCCCAAAACAACTGGAGCACCAATTGAACACCATTGGCATTGACAAATTCGCTATTAGTCAATTGCAAAAGGCAGCCTTATTAGGAACTGCTTCCATCCTGCGACGATATCTGTAATACCATCAAACATCCACATCTGCCTATCCCAGGTCCTGGGTAAGGACTCGATAGGTAGACAAAATGCCAAATCCAGTCTGAACAACTGGCTGACTGTGCGATGATCCATAATAATTATAATTATAATAATAATAATAATAATAATAATAGAAGGGACCTTGGAGGTCATCTAGTACAACCCCCTGCTCAGGCAGGAAACCCTACACCATTTCGGACAAATGGTTGTCCAGTCTCTTCTTAAAAACTTCCAGTGTTGGAGCATTCACAATTTCTGGAGGCAGGTTGTTCCACTGATTAATTGTTCTAACTGTCAGGAAATTTCTCCTTAGTTCTAGGTTGCTTCTCTGTTTGATTAGTTTCCATCTGTTGCTTCTTGTCATGCCTTCAGATGCTTTGGAGAATAGCTTGACTCCCTCTTCTTTGTGGCAACCCCTGAGATATTGGAACACTACTATCATGTCACCCCTAGTCTTTCTCTTCATTAAACTAGACATACCCAATTCCAGCAACCGGTCCTTATATGTTTTAGCCTCTAGTCCCCTAATCATCTTTGTTACTGTTCTCTGTACTCTTTCTAGAGTCTCAACATCTTTTTTACATTGTGGTGACCAAAACTGGATGCAGTATTCTATGTGGCCTCACCAAGGCATTGTAAAGTGTATTAACACTTCACTGATCTTGATTCTATCCCTCTGTTAATGCAACCTAGCACTGTGTTGGCTTTTTTGGCAGCTGCAGCACACTGTTGGCTCATATTTAAGTGTTTGTCCACTAGGGCTCCGAATTCCCTCTCACAGTTATGTCTGTTGAGCAAGGTACCCCCTATACCAGTGTTTCTCAACCTTGACAATTTTAAGGCATGTGGACTTCAACTCCCAGAATTCCACAGCCAGCATTGCCCCATACTATACCTGTGCATCTGGTTTTTCTTGCCTAAATGTAGAACTTTACTTTTTTCACCAATTAATTTCATTTTGTTAGATAGAGCCCAATGTTTATATTTATATTTTGGGAGATCTTGTGGGATTTTCTGGTGCTGATCACAAATTTGTAGAAGTGAATCATGGGGGAACAGACATGGGGGGGGGAGAGATAATTTTTGTAAGCTATTGATGTGCTTCGATAGAAACTCTTGAGCAGAACATAGGCAGGACTTCAGTGGCTTTTCAAATGTTGTTGAATTGTATTTCCCTGAAGAGTAATATGTGAGGGACACTGGGAATTTTAACTGAACATAAAATTGTACTTGGACAAATTTTAAACCTGGTAGACTTATCCACCTTTTTCTTAGGCATTCTTGTAGCAATTTGTTTTTAATTCTTAGTTTTTTTGGCCAATCACACAAACTGAGAAATAGTTTTTTGGCCATAATTTAAATAGTGCATCAGTAGTCAATATTGGTATTGTCTGAAATTTAAAAAAATATGGTATGGATGTCTGGACTTGGAAGGACAAGAGTTGAGTGGCATGACTATTTATGATATGACAAAGTTAAGATTAATATAGTTTTAAAAATTATTATGCCATAATGAGCATTTGGAATAGATATAACAGCAATAGCAGACTCCTTACAAGGAGCAACTGTATAGAGCATTTGTGGGTGATTTCAAGTCCTCTTCTTGTCTGGAGAAGAAATTACAAAGGGCTGGTCTTATCTTCATTTTGCTGCAGTCATTTTCTCCACTTCTCTTAGAGCAGTCTTCAGTTCATCATTTCTTCCTGAGAAGTCCCAATATTTCTGATAATTCCTAATGGGCATTTTACTGAACCAGAACTGAAAAGATGATAATTTGTGGATTGTGTATTGATAAAGCAGGCTATAAGAAGAAGAGGGTTTTTTTTAATTTGTAATTGTAGAAGAGCCTGAAAAGTTACTATATTAGCTTATGCTCAGTGTGACGAAGATTAAAAGTCACACATTTATTATCTTTTTTTGTCTTTTCTACACTTATCTTTTTTTCTTTTCTCTGCACTTTCCAAACTTTTCTTTTATTCATCCTTTTTTTTAGTTTACTTTGCTTTAATTTTTGCTATGTTTACTAAAAAAAAACCAATAAAATTATTTTTAAAAAAGGAATATTCCAGCAGCAAGCTTAATGTCACTTCCAGTTCAGGTATGTAAAAGATACCAGATGAATCTGACAATCTCCATGTCATGTTGCATAAAAGGTCATTTTAGTTGCACTTAGGAAAAAATACCAGGTGATTTTCATACATTATTCCGGGTCAAGACAGGGGTTAGAACCTGCATTTGCATTTAGGTGTCTGTATAAACTTGCTTGCAGAAACAAGACATGAAAGTTTCTTGGGATGCTGTGACCAAAGCAAATGTCCATGTTTAATCAACACAATATTTGCATAAAATGCAGACACAATTCAATTCCAAATGCTGACTTGTTTACAAAAAAAAGGTGCATAACATTTTTAAGGGCTTCAAGAGCATTTAAAACACTCTTACAAGATCATTAAACTTTTCTTCCCTGGCTTATAACATTAAAACTCAGGGTCACTCAGTGAAATTGGTTGGCAGTTAACTGAGCAACCCCCCCCCCCCCAAAAAAAGTGTTTATATTATACATCATTAACTCATTGCTCTAGAAAGTGTTGATGGCTTTCACTGGATTGGCTTATTA
The DNA here is from genome assembly GCF_016545835.1 of Crotalus tigris. Classification (NCBI taxonomy): domain Eukaryota; kingdom Metazoa; phylum Chordata; class Lepidosauria; order Squamata; family Viperidae; genus Crotalus; species Crotalus tigris. Next base: position 399,858 of record NW_024098259.1, on the reverse strand, counting down.
AAAAAAGAAACGTAGACAGCATCAGGAAGGGTATTTTTCTTAGCAATTACTACTCTAAGCTGTTTTGTGCCATGTTATTTTCCTGCATTCTTTGCTCCTAGAAGTTACTCTTGGAAGTGATCACCCAGTAAAAATCCACAAAGAAGAGGGGCTCAACTTATTTTCCAAAGCACCAGAAAGCAAGACAAGAAACAATGGAGGGAAACTATCAAGGAGAGAAGCAACCTGGGATAAAGGAGTAACTTCCTAATAGTGAGAACACTTAACCAGTGGAACAGCTTATCTTCAGAAGTTGTGGGTGTTTCATCAGTGGAGGTTTTAAGAAGAGACTGGACATCCACTTGTCTCAAATGGTATAGGGTCTTCTGGTTGAACAGGGGTTTGGACTAAGGTCCAAGGTCCCTTCCAGTTCTATTCTGATTAAGTGTAGAGGCTTCCTACATAAGGCACCCATGATATGAAGTTTGCTATATTTTCAAACCTAATCTCCTTTCTTGTGTTTTTCAGGTCAGGAAAGAATGAATACTTCTTCCTTAAGTTTTTAAGAGATAGATTTCTTTTCCCTAATGTCTTTATTTCAAATGTTAGAACCACAACCTGCATTTTATATGGGATAGGAAAATTTGAAATGATTTAACACGAATAAATCAGGATTAGTCAAATGGAAAATCTGGGTTCAGGAATAACAGACATCTGATTTATGAAATACTGGGAACAAATAATATTTCTTTTGAGCTAATTGTGTGGAAATTAATGAACTCTGGGTGGCAGAAATTCAACCTACAATCCATAGAACCAGCATTGGAAAATCAAGAGGACAGCATTGGCTGCTAATCTAGTTGTTTGACATGGCATGACCTAAGGGGGCTTTTATTTTAAAGGGAACTGGACTTTCCGATTTTTCTTTAAGACTTAATCAAAGGTCTTAAAGAAAAATCAGAAAGACCAGTTGCCTTTAAAATAAAAGCACCTTTGAGACAACCATGACCTGAATGAATGAGAACTTCCATAGGTGACAGACATAACACTAGTTTCCAGAAAGAAAATGATACTTTGCTTGAACATGTATCAAACTAAGATCAGTATTTGGTTAAGGTCTATAGCAAAGAAAATGCAACTGCTCTGAAGGGAAAATAACAGTGGTAATGTCATGGTTCCAGTAGATGAGACCAATTTAAAGAACTTCAAGGCAAGGAATTCTTCCTTAAAGAACATTTTTATTTGGTTACAAAATAAGGCACTTACAAAGGTGAACCCAAGACTAAATTCCCCTCCCCTTGGTTACAAAATTGCAAGTTGCAAATCCCACCCCAATTAGATGTCATAAATCACATTCACCAATTATTAGAAAACACGGACACTCCTCCCAGCTTTCCAGCCACCAAAATGTTATCAGTAATGACCTTGGTTCCCATACATGAGAATTGTTTTGGCTAACTGAGCATTACACCCCCCCTCCTTCTAATCTAAATATGTGGCAACCAAAAATGAAGTGAAAATGGCTTCAGTTCAGTTTATTGCAGTGTTGACAAATAGCTTGTATAGTTGTCCAGCTGTTGTTTGACCTTGGAAATGAAGTCCAGCACCTAACAGCCTAATCCTCCACCCCTCCAAAATGGCTGTTCAGTGCTACCCAAATGCCAATTTAAGGAGCAGCAGATAATAAGGGCAGTAGGGCAAAAAAAAAAAAAAAATCAGGTATTCTTGGCTGACATGGGGTGCTGATTCTTAAAGGACTAATATACTTAGTGCAGCATTTCTCTATTATTGTTTTCAGAGAATACTTTATACAGATGCTAGGTATAGCCAAGATTTTCCAATGCAATTTGTAGAGCTTTAGAAATTGCTTTCCCTAGCTCAGGTTGAGCTAGACAATCTTCAGGTATAATATCCCCATCCTGTAGCTTAGCAAGAATAAAAAAGAAATATTAATGTATAAACAATTATAACTTCTTTGTTTTCTTATCACACGTTTCAAGAAAAGCAAACCATTACAAGGAAATGAGGCATGTCAAGTTTCATAAAAAGTAGTACAGGGATTTTCACATTACAGTCCTTTAAAAAAGCTGTTTTTATAACATGCCTGTAACTTTTGGCTTTTCGTCACCCTTCACTTATCATGTTCCCTATTTCCCCTGAAAATGTCTTTGACCAAAAAAACCACACTCCAAAAACAGAAATGGGCAACCATCTTATAATAGCTTACAATCCCTCAGTATAATCTACTGCAGGGGTATCAAACTCACAACGTCACGTGATGTGTCGCAACGTATCGCAACTTTTTTGCCATTGCTGGCAATGGGGTGGGCGCAGTTTTGCTATGATGCATCCAGCCCACAGGCTGGCAGTTTGACACCCCTGATCTACTGGAACCCAGAGTAGACAGGATTGAAGTAAACAGAGAGAAAACCCAGAACCAAAAGTGGTATGGAGTTTCACTATATCTTTTTGCATTCCCTCAAACCTCTCCCCTCACCCCCCGCCACTCATTCTCTGATACTTTTTCTTTTCTCATTCAAGGAACAGAATAAAGAGAAGGAACAGATAACACTAAAAGAATACATTACACTGAAGTAAACTCTTTGAATTGTTTATTTTATTTTTTTTAGAATGAAGACCACATGGAATTAGAGCCAAAGTCTTAGTGCAGATTGCACACTACTATCCTAAAATTTTCCCTCATTACCACTTGATGCTTTCCAAGGTCTTAATTTACCTATAAAATATCTGGATACTTGGTGATGCTTTGGACTTGGGCTCGACTTATGTTCCTGACTTCTGTAAATGGCCAGTTGTATGGCATAGGCATGGCCAATTTCAGAAATTCAATACCTTATTGGAGTTCCCAATAAATTATTGCTCCAAGTAGATTTTCTGTAAAGTAAGGTGTTGAAATTGTGTATTCCTAGAATCATAGTATCATTGAATGGCAGTCCCGAAATATTGCCTCAGTAAAATATCCATAGTTCCTGAAATAAACTTTGAAGATGTCTTTAGACGAAACAATCAAAATTCACTATGAAATAGCATTCCATTTAGGAGAAATACCCTGTTGGTCAGATTTACCTTTTAGTTAACATACAACTGTGTTAATTTATGTATAGACCTACTCAACCCCCAAAAAAGAAATGGAGGTAGGCAACTCTAGTTATTTATTCCCCCTCCCCCACTGAGTAGAGATATTTTAGAAGAGATTTCAAGAGAGTAAGCTGTTTGTTTTTCTACATATTGAAAGCAATGTGATTGCATAGGCAGTGAGAAAGGGTCTTGCAAAGGAGAGATTTCCTACAGAAATTGATTGCTTCTCCCCTCTCCACCACCACCACCACAAAGAGAGATTGGAGAAGAAGGGATTTCAAAAGAATAAGTTTTTTAATGTCTGGTTGCTTTCAATGTATGTAAGGCAATAAGCAAGTATTTGGACATTCCAAAAGGCAGAGGCGTGAATACAGAATAATAGAGTTGGAAGGGACCTTGGAGGTTTTAGTTAGAAAGCAAACAGAAGCAGAAAGTATGAAAATGGTTAATCTTGTCTCACAGTTGCCATCAGGTGATTTCCTGCTTAGCCACAACTTTGTTTAGAGATGGAGTTGGTCCATCTCTAAACAAAGGATTGTTAAGTGAGAATTTCCCATAAAAGGAAAGAAAAATGATTCAAAATATTAAGTGTTTTCTGGTGAAACTGGTCTATCGGGGCAACCTGGTCTACCCCAAATATGGGACGGAGCATACTGCTTCCGCTTTCACCTTTCAGCTCCAATCTAGGATCCTTCACAGACAGTCGCATTCTATGGCAGACTATTAGTGTGTTAAATAGTGCGTCTCCCTTTAAATCTTTGCCAGTAAATTTAAGTTTAACACATCAGATTCAAAATATTATATTCATTGAATCAGATCAGGAAAATACTGTTAAAAAGGCTTATCCAGGAGAAAAAAAAATATCACTGAGCCAATCATCCTGGCTAACTATACTTGGAAAAGTTTCTTTCAAGAGGGGATCAAATATAACAGACTGCATAGCAGGATTGGCATGCACAGTTATGACTAAAATTTGCGTCCTTTCATTGCTATGCATGATTTCTACCATTAGTTTCTCTGACCTCTTTTGCACAAATAACAATACAGGTAGTCCTCAGCTTAACCACAACTGAGTCCAAAATTTATGTTGCTAAGTGAGATATTTGTTAAGTGAGTTTTGCCTCATTTTACGACTTTCCTTGCTACATTTGTTAAGTGAATCACTGCAGTTGTTAAATTGGTAACATGGTTGTTAAATGAATCTGATTTCCTCATTGACTTTGCTTGTCAGAAGTTTACAAAATGTGATCACATGACCCAGAGACACTACAACTATCATAAATGTGAGTCAGTTGTCAAGCATCCAAATATAAATCATGAGACCATGGAGGATGCTGCAACAATCATAAGTGTGAAAAATGGTCATGTCACTTTTTTCAGTGCCTTTGTATCTTCAAACAGTCACTAAGCAAACTGCTGTAAATTGAGGACTACCTATAACAAAAACCCATAACAAAACAATTGTTTCATTTTAAAAGTATTTCCTAATAAACTTTTTTATATTTTATATATTATTAGTGTTATTAGTATTCTATATTCTATTCAAAAATGGAAAAACAAAAAGAAGTAATCAAACAAAAAATAAATAGGAAAATGATATACAAGCATTATAAATTTAGATTATAGCATTTAAAAGTAAAATTAGTTCTGCATTTTAAATATCTAGTATCAGTTTGAAGCATCAGATCATTATTAAAATCAAGTCAATCTCCAGTGATGTACTGTGACCAATATGTAATGAGTTATAAATCAAAATAGCAAATAATGTAGCTAATCTAAGAATTCTATCTTTATGGACAAAACAAAGATAAAATAGATATTAAAACCTTATGTTTAAAAAGTTCAAACTTTTGAGTAGTACTAGTCCATTTATAGTGAGATGGTTTAGTAAGATGACCAACTTTTTTACAATGAAAAGGAGGACACAAATAAATTGAAGAAAAAAATATCGTAAATAAAAGAAACAGTGTATTCATTGCAACAATAATACAGAATACACTATAATATAATAAATGCATAATAAAAAACATTTGTAACAATAACATTTTATATTGTAATTATGCTTACATGCCTATTAATTATTATTTAAATGAGTATCTTTCCATTGAATGAATATTTTTTGTCAATGTATCATCTTCTAACAATATATTGGAAATATCTGAACAAGAAATATCCTTCATATTGAATTTTATGGCAAGTGCTGCAGCTAGAGTATCAACATTCAATCTCGATTTCTCATTTTTCCAAAAATCATTAGCAATTGAAAAAAACCCTTTCAACTGCTGCACTAGTTCCAGGGCAGCACAACGTAAATTGAACAAGAATAAATAAATTTTCACATGGAATATGTTTATTTTTGAAATGGCTGAATATTTCCACCCATCTTTTATCAATTTCAACGTGTTTATTTTCCCATTGTATTAATTTTTCAGAATTTAAAAATTCATTCAGTCTTCTAATTTCTTCAAAGAGACAATTGTCATCTTTTTTAATGTCTGGCATTTCTTTAGATAAAAACTCAACACAAGATTCAATATCTGTCCAATATACTTGCAATGAAGTCAAAAAACACAATTGAAACTGTTATTTCCTGTGATGTTTGTTTCAGACAAACATCGATATATTGAAAACATGTTTGGTAAAAATTGTGCACTTCTTTGATAAACTTTTCCATTATGCCTGGATTTGATTCCTCTAAGTCTGACAATTTTCTTTTTATAAGTAAAGGAAGAAATTTTTCTTCAAATCAAATTTTATATTAAAGGATAAAGTCATTCAAAATAAGACTAACTTCTGTAGCTGAAATGTGTTCACCTTCAATCTTTTGAATCATTTTGTGAAAAATAGATGCTTGATTATGTACAAAATACATTAATATCTCAGATATTTCATTATTGAAAAATGATTCCAGGATTTTAGGACATTTGTCTAAACTTAAAAAATATGAACGGAGAGGCTCAAATAATTGTAGAACATGCTCTATAGCAGGTGTTAGAGCAAGCCATCTAACTTTTGAATATCCTAAAAAAAAATTTATTAAACATTTGCTTTTTCACAAAATTGTTTTAAAGTAGCCTCATGAACGGTAAAACGACTAAAATACAAATAAATTGTGGTTATTATTACTTCTAAATCAATTGGCATGGCACATGATGCCATGTTGATTGCATTTGACAAAATATGTGCATTACAATCTATTCCTAGTATTTTTTTTTTTTTTTTTGGAGTAAAATCTTGTAATTTTACATAAACATTATTCACCCCTTTGCGTCTTCGCCCACCAAAATTTGTGTTTGTATTATCAGCTATTAGTGCAACAACTTTGGATTTCAAATTATTTTCATTTATTATTCTGTATAGATGGTTTGATAAAATTTCAGCAGTTTCACCCTCAATGGATTCTAAATTTAAAATTTTTACTTGAATGCCCTTGGTAACATTAAAATATCTTACTAGTATTAGATACAATTTAGTTTCATTATGATTGGATGCATCAGATAAAACTGTTACAAATGCTGCAGTTTCCAAGTCTTCTGTAAGTATTTTGTCACAGTAATTTTTAAATACTGATTTAATAATAGCCTCGCATTTTGTCTTGGTGCATGAAAATTTAGCATTGTGAAACTTATTCAATAATTTAGTTGTACAATCCATACTACGAAAACTTTGATTGTGAATTATGGTATGATATGGAATACAAATGTTCCCTCCATTGCAGCTAACTGTTTTTCATCTTCAGAATAATTTGAAATTTTAAAAAAAACTTGTTACTTTACAACTGGAAGGAGATGCATCTGATGATCACTTATGTTTCTTGATGGTCAAGTGTTTCGTAATAGCTGCTCTGCCCCCAACTGCAATACAAAATTCTCCGCTGCAAATATTGCAGAAAACAATGTTATCCTTCTTTGATGTGATGAATGGAAATTCCTTATTCAATTTATCGTTGAAATCGCATTTCCTCCTTTTTGATTTTTCCATCCCTAAATGGAAGTTAGTCTCCTCCAGGTATCTTTGGGACTAACTAAGAGATGGTATAGTTGGGTAGCAGGGAGGGGTGCAAAGTTCCTGCCAATTTGCCTTCGCTGTAGACAACTTGCATGTGCAAAGTTTGCCAGCCGGGTGTTTTGGCACACTCAGCAGCAATTCCTATTGGCTTTCGAAAGCCAATAGGGGAAGTAGCACAGCTCATGCAAAAGTTGGAAAAAAAAAAAACCATCAAAAAAGGTGCCAGAACACCGTTCTGAGCGTTCTATGAGGAAAAAAAAGCTTCTTAAAGTTTCTTATTTATCTGAAATGGCAAAAATTTCGGCTTATCTGAAAGACCAGTCGCAAGAGAGATATATTTTGGTGTGGAAAAGATGGGTGAATTTTATACAGAATAAATATGATATTAGAAAGTATTATTTAGCTTTTGAATGATGTATATTTAAGGGTAAGCTTTTGGATAACTTAGGTTCAAGGATGGTAATTTCTCTTTTTATGCACTGGAGTTAAAGTGTTTAAAATTTTGTTTTTTGGATGTATGTATAATTGTTTGATGTTCATTTAAATTCTATGTTTTTCGTTTTTTTAACACTGTATTAAGCTCTGGGAAGTAGGGGGGAAGGGGTTGGGGGGTTGGGTGGGGGGAGTATTTTATTGTAAAATTTTATAAACTTTCAATAAAAAAAAGCTCTGCAGATTAGTCTTCAAATATCGAAAAGGAGGACATGTAGATTTCATTTTGTTTTATTTTTAATCCTGTAGTCTATATAAATGAGCCGAGGTGGCGCAGCAGTTAGAGTGCAGTACTGCAGGCCACTTTAGCTGACTGTGTTCAGCAGGTCAGCGGTTCAAATCCCACCGGCTCAAGGTTGACTCAGCCTTCCATCCTTCCGGGGTAGGTAAAATGAGGACCCAGATTGTTGGGGGCAATGTAAATATATATATACATTGCTTACTGGTGTACACCGCTTAGAGAGTGCTTGCAATTAAAGCGGTATATAAGTCTCATAAATAAATAAATAAATAAATAAATTATCTCTCTATGGCTCATATGTAATTGTACATTTAGCTTCATGGAAGTAAATATTTAGGATTGAAATAAGAAGTTATACAGTAGGTCTGGATTAATGCTTTTTCTATATGTGTCCCATACTTTTAATATGTGTTGGTGGACTGTTCTGGCTTTTTTGTTGCAATGAGTTTGGTGGCTAACACAAGAGGCCATCACCAGTTAGCATGATGCAGTACATCTAGAGCTCATCATTTACACTTCTTACACTGCAATGATGTAGCATGGCTTCAGGGGAAATTAAGTGCCTTGGGCAAGATGGGCAAATTCTGGTACTTCAGAAGCTGCTGAACTACCCCAGAATCTTACAATGCTGTTTTGCTTCCCAGACTACTACAAGTGATGTTCAGCAAAATTGAATATCTGTGACTTAAGGGAAGGGCAAGGAATATTTTCTGAACATGTCATAGGCCAGGACATAAACGTCAAGATATAGGCTCCAGCAGAATCTGTAGAATGTCAGCCTCAGGAGAAACAAAGCTAAAAATCTGATCAAATAAAGGCATCTCCTGAAGAGTTGGAGAAGCAGAGAAGGATGACATTAGGCCTCCTGCATCCAGCAAGTAGAGTGAAGAACATTTTATGAATTAAGGGATAACTTGCTTAAATACCTTGATTAAAGGCTCCTGCCTTTAAAGGAAATAACTGTCAGATCTCTGGCTTTTGTATGATGTTCCTGCAAATTCTGCTTTGGAATTTACATAAACCTCTGGACTACTGACAACCCTGACCTGGATGTTGGAATTCTGGACTGGATTTTGACTGTTTTTCTATGTGCTCCTCTTAAAAGTGAAACCATACAGGCAAGCTTCTTTCAGAGGCTATTTTGGTTTGCATTCCTTGTCTGATGCTAGCTCTTAACCTTGAATAAGCTATAATTTCCATAGCAACTATGTGTGAGCATATACATTTGAAGCCAGAAGCAGGAGAGACCAAAGGTTGGACTGTCCTGTATAAAACCCTATTCATATCTCCAGGGATTCCACAGATTCTCTCTTTCTTTATAGACCCAGCCTTTTCCCAGTCTCTTTATCAGGACTATTATCTGTGTTCAGAATGGAAATTCTCAGTATCTCTGTATTATTATATAATTTATAATTATAATGATAATTTATCATTATCATCTATCTATCTATCTATCTATCTATCTATCTATCTATCTATCTATCTATCTATCATCTATCTCTACCTGTCTATCTATCTCTATCTAATTTGCTATGAATTCATCCCTTTCATCCCTCTATCCTTTCTGTGATGTCTAAAATAGGGTCTTAGATGCTTTTGTTCACAATCTATAGGAATGGAAACAACATAGGCCAAATCACAAATGAATATGAATTTGCATCCACCATACAAATGAAACTTATGACAATGAAACTAAATATTAAAAGCACTGCCAATAGTGTCCATTAATTACAGAACATAATAACCATCAGTTTATTATTTACTATTCATTCTTTCCATGGCTTCTATGGCCTTGTATCTGCTGCTGCTGTTGCTTATATTTGGAAGGAATCATTCTTTGCGACTGTTAAAATAAATTTGTATAGCATATTACATGGTGACAGCAGCACCATGCCTCAGTGCTAAAATATATGGAGTGTCTTCCTCAAGTAAAAACAAAACAAATTTATAAGAATTCTAATTTTGTTAATCAGCACTGATTTTTTTTATAGAAAAACCTGAATGAAATTTGATTAAAATAACCAACTAACCTACTATGGGCAAAGAGCTAAATGAGTTTATGGTGTTCAAACATCAGGAGGAATCTGCTGGTATCTTTTCCAGACAAACACATTTAAGAGAATGTGTTTTATTCCAAATAAGATATGAATTTTAAATGCAAAATAAAAACGAAGAATAGATTATCCTACTGTAAAGGATGTAATATTGAATAATTTCCCATCACATGGGATTACATCCCTGCCAGTCTCCTTGTTCAAACTGGTTTTTAAAAAGGATATCTAATCCAGAGGTCCCCAACCTTTTGGGCACCAGGGACTGGTTCCGTAGAAAAAGGTTTTTCCACAGACCGAAGAATGTGTGGTTTTGTGTGTTGCCTGCATCCCATAGATGGGGCTTTGTTTGTGCAGACCGGTTGCTGACATACTATGGCCCAGTACCAGTCCACAGACCAAGGATTGAGGACCCCTGATCTAGTCTATGGCTGTAATCCAAATCACATTAATTTGTCAAGCCACAGCAAAGATGGAAAAATAAAAAAAAGAAATAGAAGTACTAATGAGAGGTTAGCAGCTGATGGGATATTTATTTTTTAAAAAAGGAAATAAAACCCACTCTTCCTTTTACAATGGAAGAATTTAGGATCATCCCATCAAAACATATAAGCAGCAGATCCAAGAGGAACCAAAGAGAGCACATAATATTTCAGTGTCTAATGAATATAGATGTCATGAGAAAATATGGGGGGGGAGGGTGTCATTGACATTAACAGCTGATTAGATGGGAAAAGTTGGTTAAAAAACTTCAGAAAAATTAATGGATCAGGAGATTTTTCAATAGCTATTAGCAATGATAGCTAAACGGAGGCTCCTTGTACAGTTGGCATATATCCCTAGGCAGCAAATGTAGAAGGCAAATAGCAAGAAAGGCCATCAGTATTATCCCTGCTTGTAAGCATTTCAAAGCATTAAGCCAGCTGTTATTGGAAGACATTTTTATTTTCTTACTCAGCCACCCACCATGAAGACAATCTGGCAAACACTGAGCCAGAGACATGGCTGCCAGACTAATATACTGTTAGCAGCCATCCAGCAGCTCTTGATGTGGCCTTTACTATGATATTTTTGTTTTACAATATATATATTGTAAAACTTCTTACACTTCTCTCTCTCTCTCTCTCTCTCTCTCTCTCTCTCTCTATCCACCATCCTTAGAAACCCCAAAGATAAAATTGAATTAGAAAATCAAGGAGTATACGAAATCCCATGCATCACTTGTCCCACCACATACATCGGACAAACCAACAGAAGAATAAGTGCACACATTGAAGAACATAAGAACTCAGTCAAAAAAGAGGAACCAACATCTTCCCTGGTCCAACACCTTAAAGCCACAGGACATGAAATTGACTTTAAAAATACCAGAACCATTGCCAAAAGTGAACATTTTAATAACAGAATAATCAGAGAAGCCATCGAGATAGAAAAACGCCCACACAGCATGAACAAGCGAGATGATACCTCCCGCCTACCAGCCATTTGGAAACCTGCCCTTATTGACAAACGACTCCCTAACCCCAAAATCTTAAACCCCTCTGCAACTCAGACTAACCTGAGCACAACCAAACAGAACACTCCCCCAGCCAATCAGAGCACAGCCAAGCCCCTAACCATTCAGAACACACCTCCACCCAATCAGAACACAGCCAAGCTCCCATCCAATCAGTTCATACCCTCACTGGCAGTTAAAAGGAAGAAACAGCTAAAACCACACATTGCTGCTCAAAGCAAGAAGCTAAAAACACCAGCCTGAAGATGACGAATGTGACTTCGTCGAAACGTTGCCAAGACACTTCCAATTTTACGCGGGAGAAAACCCGAACAACCAAAGACCTATATACAAATACCCGCGAAAACCTCAGAAAACTATATATATATATATATTATATATATATATATATATATATATATATATATATATATATATATATATATATAGAGAGAGAGAGAGAGAGAGAGAGAGAGAGAGGGGGGGGGGGGAGGGAAGAGGAAAGAATCAAGAAGAAAGCTAAAAGTACAAGAAAGGGGGGAAAAGATAAAAGGACAATGTAAAAGAAAGAAAAAAGGCTTGCAATCTTCTTTACAGCAGCTATAAGTATAATTAGAAGTTTATCTTTTTCTCTAAAGTTACATCATTATTCTCTTCTTCCTATAATCTATCCTGTCTAATCATCAAAACCATAAATCATTAGTTCATTTTTTTTTCTGCACTACACAAATCTCCATAAGAGATTGAACATAGATATTGTCTTTTCTCTGATCAAAGATGTCAGTTTGGCAGGGGGGAAAAAACCCCACAAGCTAAATATAAGTTGTGACAAATGCAAAACTTTTTAATTGTGATATTTTTGCATGAATTTTAACATGTGAAAGGAAGTTTGAGACAGGAAGTGCACTTGATGCTCAGCTACCTAGGACAGTACCCAACGATGGTACTAAATTTTTAATAATGATAAAGTTGGAAGGGACCTTGGAGGTCATCTAGCCCAGCCCCCTGCTCAGACAGGAAACCCTACACCATTTCGGAGAAATGGCTGTCCAGTTTCTTCTTAAAAACTTCCAGTGTTGGCGCATTCACCGCTTCTGGAAGCAGGTTGTTCCACTGGTCAATTGTTCTGTCAGGACGTTTCTCCTTAGTTCTAGGTTGTTTCTCTCTTTGGTTAGTTTCCACCTATTGCTCCTTGTCCTGCCTTCAGGCGCTTTGGAAATAAGCTTGACTCCCTCTTCTTTGTGGCAGCCCCTGAGATATTGGAACACTGCTATCATTTCCCCCCTTGTCCTTCTCTTCGTTAAACTAGACATACCCAATTCCAGCAACCGTTCCTTATATGATTTAGCCTCCAGTCCCCTAAATGCATAAGGGGAGGGAAATTTCATCATCCCACCACCCCTCAAAAAAAAAAGATCAGTTACGGATAACAGTGGGCACTTTCCAATCTTCTTCCACCAGGATGGTGAGGTAATATGTAAACAAGAAAACTTAGGAACTAGAAACAAAATTTTACTTCAATTTTTTTAAAGAGTCAATGTCTTTTCCTATAGTGGAAGACAGAAGATTGGTTTAGATTAGGGTCTCTGATTATGGGCCACTTTAAGATGTTTGGACTGCAACTCCCAGAATTTCCCAGACAGGATTGCTATCTGAAGTATTCTGAAAGTTGCAGTCCACACATCTGAAAAGTGGCTCAGGTTGAGAAATTGTGATTTAGATGTAGAAATTGCCAGGCAAGCCTTGTGACACCCAAATATGGATTTGGTGGGTAACTATTGCTCTCCTGAAGCAATTGTCTCATTTATCCCCATTTCCAAGCCAGGAAAAACACATCCTCACAATTTTAGTTTGACATTCTTGTTGACAGGTGCTGTGGGACTCTGCACTATCCTTTCTGCTTAATTGTCTGTGCAAGGGACATCATCAGTGAGGGCTGCATTGTTAGAGTAACAACAATGCTGTGAGACTGTTGGCTGGGAGGAGATGGAATTGTGGGCAGGAAAACTTGCCAGAGAGTATTAGCTGATTCCAGAGATCAGAAACAAAAATGTAATATTTGGCTGATAAAAAAAGGTAATGCTATGAACTAGAAGCTATTAGCATTGCCTAGGTGGGATATTACTTCTTAATGTATTTATTAGGCTACTGAATGTGTCATCATTTAAAATTAGCCTCATTTCCATGCAAGAAAGGTTGTAATTACTACTCCCAGATTCCCTAGAACAGGTGTGCCTATCTTAAGGTCCCATGGGAATATATAATTCCCCCCCCCCAATCATGAACCCCTAAAAGCCCTTCTTGAATATTATTTCTTGCATCACAACAACAAAAATCATTAAATTCCTGTGAAGCAATGATATTATGTTTAACTAAATGAGCTTTCCCCTTTTCCTTCTCTTCAATCCAGTATGATTTTTGGAGAGTGCTTGGACAAATCCCTGCAGTTTTCTTGACAAGATTTCTAAAGCACAATTGCCTGCTTTTTAGGGCTGAGAGAAAGTGACTGGCCCAAGGGTCACACAGCTAGCTTCATGCCCAAGGTGGGCTGGAACTCATGATCTCCCAGTTTCTAGCCTGATGTTTTAATGCAGGGGTCTCCAACCCACATGACATGGCCCAGTATAGGGCCACAGCCCATTTGGAACTAGGCTGCACAAACGGGGCAAGTGCACAAGCATGCACAGCTCCACTTGTGCAAGCAGCAGGTACGCGTGCTTGTGCATGAAGCTCCATTTGTGTGAGCTCCATTTTTGTGAGCCCACTGCTTACACAAATGGAGCTGTGTGGAAACATCCCCTCTGCCCCCCTGCTGCCATGCCACAGGTCCACAAAGCCAAAAAGGTTGAGGACCACTGTCTTAATGACTACACCAAACTGGCTCTCTAAATGTATAAATAAATATATATGAAATTAAATCAAATGTACTTTTGCCCCAGCACTACATACTTTTTGTAGTGTGCTCCAGGTAGACCATTCAAAGGATAGATGTTGGCCTTGGCTTGAAAAATGTTGTGTACCTCTGATATAGACCACATGGGGGCTTTTTTGAGTTATAACCTAAATATCTTTATATCATTTCCCTACATAGTACCAAAGTAATCATTCCAAAGCAATCTGGACTTTGTCTCCCAGCTATGAAAACAAGTTCCAGTAAATATCCTAGGGATAAATCCCTTCTTTCAGCTGTGTCTATAAGTTTGCCTACATATCCCTGCCAAATCTGATCAGTTTGAATCCATCTTCTTCTTGCAAAGTTATAGGAATGGGTGGGAAAACTTAAAAGTTAATTTGTTGGCCAAATAGAAACATTTAATTCTTTGGCAAAGGCGAGGAGAAAATAATGCCTGTATGCCAATATTATTACTGAGACCTAGCTGGGCCAAGACCATTATTATTACTGAGACCTGGCTGGGCCAAGAGGGAGGTGTTCCTCTCTCAGAGATGTGCCCAGACGGGTTTCAGATAATGCACCAACCGCGACTCCAGGGAAGGGGTGGGGGAGTGGCGATTCTTGTCCGAGAATCCCTGAGACCTCGCAGGATCCCAGCCCCAGAGGTTGTTGGGTGTGAGTCCCTTCTCTTGAGGTTGGATTCAAGGGTTCAGTCAGGTTTGTTGTTGACATACCTGCCTCCCAGCTGTGTGACAACAGCCCTGCCTGAGCTGCTGGAGGGGGTAGCCAGGTTGGCGGTGGAATTCCCCAGGCTTATGGTGCTGGGGGATTTCAATTTGCCGTCACTCGGCGAATCCTCTGGTGTGGCTCAGGAGTTCATGGCTTCCATGACAACCATGGACCTGACCCAGATAATTCAGGGTCCGACCCATAGGGGAGGACACACGCTCGACTTGGTATTCCTCTCGGGGCAGTGGAGACGTGATTTCGATTTAAGGGGTATAGTCACTTCTCCCTTGTCATGGTCGGATCACTTCCTGTTGAGGTTAGATTTCTCGGTCCTACTCCCCCACCGCAGGGAGGCGGAACCGATTAGGTGGTTCTGCCCCAGGCATTTAATGGACCCGGAGGGGTTCCAAATAGCGCTTGGGGGTTTTCCTGATTCCCTCCTCCATGAACCGGCTGAGTCCTTGGTCGCTGCTTGGAATAAGGCGGCATCAGGGGCATTAGACCGGATCGCGCCTTTGCGACCTCTCCGTGATTGTGGATCCCAGAGGGCACCTTGGTTTACCGAGGAACTACGGGAGATGAAGCGTCAGAAGAGACGTCTAGAGCGATGCTGGAGGGCTAGTAACTCTGAATCCGACCGGACACTTCTAAGAGCCTATATTAGGACTTATTTAGTGGTGATACGAGCAGCAAAATGTTCGCATTTTTCTGTACTTATTGCATCTGCAGAATCTCGCCCCGCCGCCCTGTTTAGGGTGACCCATTCCCTACTTAATGTTCGGGAAGCTGGGGAGCCCTTACAGGGCAGAGTGGAGGAATTTGTGCAATTCTTATCAGATAAAATCGCTCGGATTCGGACAGACCTAGACTCCAATTGGGCAGGGCCTTTCGAGATGACTGGGGCAGGTCTTAGCTCAGTTTTATGGGATGAATTTGAGTCTGTGACCGCTGAGGATGTTGACAGAGCAGTGGGAGCAATGAGCGCCTCCACTTGTTTATTGGACCCGAAGACACGAAGTTGGCTCCAGGTGTTGATCAATGCTTCGTTGAGGGAGGGGTCTTTTCCACAATCCCTGAAGGAGGCGGTTGTGAGGCCCCTGCTCAAGAAGCCTACCCTGGACCCGGCTGATTTAAATAACTTCCGTCCAGTCTCCAATCTCCCCTTTGTGGGGAAGGTTGTAGAGAGAGTGGTGGCGCTCCAGCTCCGACGGTCTCTGGATGAAGCGGATTATCTAGACCCTTTTCAATCTGGCTTCAGGCCCGGCTTCAGCACAGAAACCTCTTTGGTCACGCTGATGGATGATCTCTGGCGGGCCCGAGACAGAGGTTATTCCTCTGTCTTGGTGCTACTTGACCTCTCAGCGGCCTTCGATACCATCGATCATGGTATCCTTTTGCGACGACTTGAAGGGGTGGGAGTGGGAGGCACCGTTTTACGGTGGTTCTCCTACCTCTCTGGCCGGTCGCAATAGGTATTGGTGGGAGGGCAGAGGTCAACCCCGAGGCCCCTTGAATGTGGCATGCCACAGGGGTCGGTCCTCTCTCCCCTCCTATTTAACATTTATATGAAGCTGCTGGGTGAGATCATCGGACAGCACGGGGTGAGGTTTCATCAGTATGCTGATGATACCCAGTTATATATCTCCTCCCCGATCTCTCTCAGTGAAGCGGCCGATGTGATGGGCCGTTGCCTTGAAGCCGTGAGGGTCTGGAGGCTTTGGATGTTGCCTCCCAAGGATCATGTCGACTGTCCAGTGTTGACTCTTGCGGGGGAAAATATACCCCCTTCAGAGCGGGTTCGCAACTTGGGTGTCCTCCTTGATCCACAGCTGAATTTGGAACATCAATTGACGGCTGTGGCTGGGAGGACCTTTGCACAAGTTCACCTGTTGCACCAGTTGCGACCCTACCTGGACCGGGAGGCTCTCCTTACAGTCACTCACGCCCTTGTCACCTCACGTTTGGACTACTGCAAGGCGCTCTACATGGGGCTACCCTTGAAAAGTATTCGGAGATTACAGTTGGTCCAGAATGCAGCCGCGTGAGTGATAGTGGGTGCTCCTCGATACACCCACGTTACACCTATCCTCCGTGAGTTGCACTGGTTGCCTATTGGTCTCCGGGTCCAATTCAAGGTGTTGGTCATTACCTTTAAAGCCCTATATGGCTCAGGGCCAGGCTATTTGCGAGACCGCCTACTACCTCATAGTTCCCTACGTCCGGTTAGATCCCACAGGCTGGGCCTCCTTCGGGCCCCATTGGCCAAGCAGTGCCATTTGGCGGGGCCGCAGAGGAGGGCCTTCTCTGTGATGGTGCCCACACTTTGGAATCAGCTCCCCCCGGAGATTAGGACCGCTCCCACCCTGTTGGTCTTCCGTAAGCTACTTAAGACCTGGCTTTTCCGGCAGGCCTGGGGTTTATAAAACCTTACCCCTGGATGATTGTTTTTGTATTGTTGTTTGTTATGTTTTATGTGTTTTTTATTGTTAGCCGTCCAGAGTCCTTCGGGAGTGGGGCGGCTTATAAATTTTAAAAATAATAATAATAATAATAATAATAATAATAATAATAATAATAATAATAATAATATTGACTTATTATGGTCATTTTTAACAACGTTTAATTGAGTTATGTCAGAATTGAAACAATACAATTAGTCTCCAACTTATGGCTTTAACTGAACCTGAAATTATGATTGCAAGTCATAGCTAAGCTGGTCACCATGTGACCTGATCGGATTTTTCAGCATTTTTTGCAATGGTCATTAAGCAAACAGAACAGCTGTTAAGCAAACATTGCAGTCATTAAGTGAATTATGGGCATTTTTTGTTGGAAACTGCTGGAAGTTAACACTAGAAATGATTATTAAAAAATCACAAATTGCAGCCAACGAGATGCTACAAACAACTTGAAAGGTAAGCCAGTTGGCAAATATTGAAAATGTGACCACATGACCATGGATTGTGTGCAAACATTGTAACTTCAAAATCAGATCTTAAGTAGCTTTGGGAGGTCCACTGAAACTTTGGTCACTAAGCCTAAGTAGAGGATGACCCGTATTTATGTGAAATAAATAAATACATGAAATGAAATAATCACATACTCCTAGGAAGAGAGAGTTTTGCTTAGACAGCCAGGTATGTATAGTTACTTAGACATATTCATGTCCTGAAGGTGATGCTACTTTGATCTATCTCTTGCTGATTTTATCTTATTTCTTTGCCTTGTCCACTGTGTAGCTATACCTTCAGCCGTAGCCTATTAGAGTTAAGCTGTGAGATTGCTTGATGACAACTAAATAGAACCTCCATCTTCACAGACAGTAGCTGTTTCAATGTAAATTAAAAGAAGGCTATTTGTTTTTTGCCCTTCTTGTGGGCTTCCTCTCTGGTACTCTTAGAAATAGGATACTGAATGAGAAATTTCTGTAGTGCAATCCAGCAATACAATTTGTATATCCATTTTCCATGCTTAAAAAAGAATGTTACCTTGGGTAAGCTTGAAACACTAAGCAGGATGAATTTGGTAAAGACTTGGTTTATGAATCACTTGAAAATATCAGAGCTATAAGCTAGCTAGGGAAATTGAAAAAAAAAATCTGGGCAAAAGACAATGGCAAATTAGTTCTGCATTTTTGCCAAAATACCCTACACAATTAGAATTCACAGTTGCTTACCTCTTGTTCCCTCCTCTTTAACTGTACAGGCTTGTTTCCAATAATGAAAAGGGATCCAATCCATTGGCTGGTGAGAATTCATATTCAGCAGGTGCATCAGAGACTAATTTAGCACAAGAGTAAGGGAAGACAATGCTTTTTAGAAATACCGAGGGTACCTGTGTTACTCCTTTTGCTTCCAAGACCTATATTAGAATACAAAATACAAAAAGAAAGAAAAAACAGCAATAACAAGTATACAGAAGAACGAGGAGGTAGCATGATGAAAGAGATTTGTTTTTCTCTAATATGCAAAATTGATGCCCTATACATAGCTACCAGAAAAAATAGATGACAAAGGAGTCATAGCTAAGAATACCCTTGATCAATCTCCACATTCCCTGTTGGCAGCGCATAAGCAAGGCCCCATGTAAAGGTTTCATGGACCTGCCAGGTCAGGTTTATCAGATCATAATATTTATCATATTTATTACTGTACCTTTTAGATTTTTATCTGTTTTTATATTGGCTGTTTTATCTATCGTTGTGCACCCTCCAGAGTCACTTTTGGTAAGATGGGCAGCTGTACAAATTTCATTAATAAATAAATGATTGGTGACATTACACTCAGCAGCACTGCCCTTGATCACTTCTTTGTACAGCCAGGTTCAGATATACAGTACATCTGGATGACAAGACAAGGCAGGAATCTCACAGGTCACCTTCCTAATCATCAATGTCCTTTATTTAGAAAGAGACTTGGATTATCAAATAGTCCTTTTCAGAAAAAAGAGGTCAATACACTTTCCTTGACACTCTTCTTCAATAAAACTCATCGTGGAGGTTCTTCAAAGGACAAATATTTCCTTTCCAAGGATCCGTCCTTGGAATGACATTGTCATTCCAAGGACGGATTGGAATTGTTGAGTCTGCATTGTGTCTTCTGCTACCCAGAGGGGCAATTTGCTAGCTATCAGCCTTCCCAGGTAGACCAGACAAGAAGCAAATCAGATGAGCTACTTCTTCTTTATTGTAATGCTACATTAATAGAATCTTGCAAATATAAAAGTACAAATTTGTCATTATTCCCCTTAGAGTCTGAGAACTTAGGGTCCCTTCTGCTACCTTCTTTCTGAGCCTCTTATGCAGCCATTGGTTAAGCCAGAGGTCCCCTTTTGGGCACCAGGGGCCGGTTCCATGGAGAAAGGTTTTTGCACTGACCTGGGAGTGCTAAGCCATCTCTTCTTATCTGATCTCTCCTAGGCAGCATCTCTGCACTGTGTTTCTCAAAGTTTTTCACACATATATTTACACCAGCAGATAATTCAGCAAATCCAATTTTTTTTAAATCCCTCTGAGAGGTAGCAAATATATCCTGTCCTTCAGTAAGCATTATGTAAGCAAATCCTGAAATAGGCTAGTGAATTATCAGATGAAGTTAAAGTAGCAACCAGCATTTCCCCTGTTCGCAGTTCGCTGCTTTTTCTTTGCCTATTACAAAACTTTACCTTTTGATGGTTCTGTAGGCAAGATCATGTTTTTATGATCTCTTTAAAAAAATGAGAGGGAGGGGTGAAACTTGCTTGCTTGCATTATTATACTGTTTCCTTCCTGGGTCTTTATGATTGTGAAATAAATACAAAAATAAGTCATAAAACCTGGGTTTGTGTATAAGTTGGATTTTGGAGTGGATCTACTTCTGAAATTGTGCCCTGCAACTTAGGCAAGATAAGTCATGCCCAATAAGGAGACGTAAACCATACAACTGCTTCAGTCTTCAATAATGGCTCTCTTGGCAATTTTTGATATCATCTGTATTGATATTCCTCTTTACAGAGTCAAACTCTGACTCTCATATTGGTGTTTCTGCTTCTTTTTGAAAACAAACCTCGTAGAAAGTTTAGTCCCCAAAAAATCAATTTGTTTATCTAGTCCAGTATTGTCTACTTTGGCTGAGGCATGAATGGGGGGGGGGGGGAATTGGACTGTGGGATTGGTAATTGGGGACTGAACCCAGTGATGCAATAAGGAAGAGCCATAGACAAATGTGGAAAAAGCCACACTCCTTTTTTTTCCATCTCTTGCTTCCTTTTCATTTCCTTTTCTCCTTGTTTATGTTCTCTAAGTCGATATTTGTTTATCCTAACTGGATGTAGTTCTGTGCTTAATAGAGATGATTGTTGGTTGTTGAAACTGAATTTAAGAACTTCTATATACAAAACAGGTACTTTACCAGTAACATATAACCTTAATAGAAACGTTTATTTCATTTATTTCAGTTTCAATTTAGTGTTAGCCAAAGCCTAACTGATGCCTGATATTCTGGAATTACAATTTGCCTTTGGTCATGCTGGTGGGAAATTTTGAAAATTTAGAGAGAACCTGGTTGCAAAAGAGAGGTCCTGTATGCTCTCTGAGCTTGGTTGTTTTCTTGCAGATGTTTCAATATCCAAACTAGTTTGGGTAATGAAACATCTGCAAGAAGAACCAAGCCCAGAGACACCAAGAACCACTCATTTCAACCTTGAAGAACAACTATTCTCCTTTATTGATTGGAGAAGGCTGGCCTTACATACTTGATGAATATAGTGAGAAACACCAAAACAAGTTCAGGAAGTTGTATTTGTTTTAAAGTATACATAAATCTATTACAGGCATGCACACTTTTAATTCATGCTGTGTTTCACTATCTGGGTTGAAAGAATTCTACTGTGTGTAAAAGGCATTTTCCACAATGCATATAAAGTTGATTATTCTCCCTGATGTTCATCCAGAAGAGTCCCTTGTGCACATCACATCTCTTCTGGTAGGGAATCTAACCCTCAGCAGCATCAGAATGCAACATAAGAAGGATCCATTGAATCAGATAAGATAAGATAACCTTTATTGTTGTGTTTTTTATACTGTGGGCACAACAGTACACATCAAAAATGAAATTTAGTTGCCCGCTGTCAAAGTGAAACACATACATGACAGACACCTAAACATACTATATACAATGTATGTATAGACCCACACCCCTACATACACATAACAAATAAATATTAAATACTGTCCACCTTGAATATATAATGGAAGGAGGAAGCTTGAGAGTTCACAAGGTTAATGCTGTATGGAATGAAACTATGGCTGAATCTGGATGTTCTGCTATGGATACCATGAAGCCTCCTCCCAGAAGGTAACAAGGAAAACAGGCCATGAAGAGGATGTGTAGTGTCCCAGATAATCTTAGGGATTCTGCTCAAGCAACGCTTCTATGCTATGTCCTGGATGGGAGAGAGGGAACTGCCAATGATCTTTTGGGCCATTCTCACCACTCTCTGCACTGCCTTCTTGTCTGAAGCAGTGATGCTTCCAAACCAGACTGTGATGCTGTATGACAGGATGCACTCGTCCCCCTTTAGAAAGTGGTAAGGATAGGAGAAGGAAGATCTATTCAGGATGGTTGGAAAAGGAAATGGTTGGAATAAAATTAGTTAAGTTGGATGAAAACTAATCAAGGTGAGAAGCAATCTAGAACTAAAGAGAAAATTCCTAACAATGAGAACAATTAATCAGTGGAATGGCTTGCCTTCAGAAGTTGTGGGTATTTCATCAATGGAGATTTTAAAGAAGAGATTGGACAGCCATTTGTCTGAAATGGTATAGGATCTCCTGCTTGACTAGAAGACCTATAAGGTCCCTTCCAATTCTGTTATTCCATTAAAATGTAGATGGAAACATCCCATTCTGAGAAAGTTACCAGCAACTGTTTGTATCCAAGCCACTTATTTTTCTTGTATTAACTCACTTTGCTCTTTCAAAAAGTGAGTCTCTCAGGATTCAAATAGTTGGGCAACAGAGCATTATGAAGCTTTGGCATTTTTCCTGATAGTTCTAAAAAGAGAAAAACAGAGGAAAAGAGAAAGCAAGGCAGGAAAGACTCGTATTACAGCAATACTAACTGAAGAAAAGCCATTGAATGCTAAGAAAACTCAGGTAATTATCTTGATGACTCTTTAGTTCAAAGACTCTCCCAGCAATTGTCTGTTTGCATACTGAGCCTTACAAAATTTTCCAAGTTGCTTTAGGAGGCAGGAAAGCTGCAGGTGGTAGAAACAAACAAAAAATCCAGGAGGACTCCAGTTCAAAATACAGAGGTGAATTTTCATGTACATGAGAAAATTTCCCAATAGATGTTTTGCTCTGAGGGAACCAAAGATATCTTATCCCATAAAGCTTCAAGAGGGATGGAGGAAATCAGCAGAAGTAGATACCTAGGAAGTATCTATCTTGCCCTCTTTTCTATAAAACTGAACTGTAGCAAGATACTAAATTGCTTCTACATGATTTCTCAGCTCGGGCTGGCTGAAAGGAGGAAAAAAAGACATGAATTTCCTGTTAAATGCCTCCATTTAAAAAAATCTATAAAAAGAAATTATGAATGAACACAGTAGAATGTAAACTGACAGTGGACAACTGGTTTCTCAGGAGAAAAAGCTTTGGAAAAATTCTCCAAAAATGTAACTCTTATTATGTGTATAGGCTGAAATTTAATTATTATTGTAAGCTACGTGACTGGGAGCAGAACATCTACCAATCATGTGATAGATATTTCCAAGAGCTGAGCTGGATGCAGTTCATGGTGCTGGGCATCACCTTTCAAGCTCCTCTTGGTTCAAGTTCTGGAGATTGACTGTCGTCTCTGCCTGTCCCTCTAGGTCCTGTTCTTTATGGAATGCCTCCTGCAGGCAATTCTGGGACTTGGCCTTCTCAATCACTCTTCTGCTTCTTTTGATCTACATTCCCCTGATACATTTTTCAAGTTTAATAAATTATTATAGCTGCTGGTTTAGAGATTGTGTTATGATTGTTCTTCAGCCCTTCTGATGCTATTTGTTACACTGTTTTGCCTGTATTATGTTCACAAACATATTACTGTTCTGGAGGTCAGTAAGCAATTCAGACGTAATTGGAGAAGTACATCAGCACTGGACAAACAAATATATATGATATATGTAAACCAAAAGAACTGAAAATCTGTCCTACCTTGCAGATTGGAGATACAAATTCTTCCCATATATCATATAACCCGCAACCCAGATTCTTCCCCATCCCCATCCTGTTGTCACAGGGAACAAGAGTGAAGCTAAGCATTTGTGTTTCAGTAAGGTTGATCGAAGACCAATAAATGAAGCTTGTCATACTGGTAGAACTGAAATCATGGATATTGTCCTGTTTCTGTTTTCAATTATATACTCACATGCATAGTTGCTATGGAAATTAATTTACTCAAGGTCAGAAGATAATAGCTGAGAAGAAATACAAACCAAAATATAGTCTCTAAAAGGAGCTTGCCTGGATGGTTTTGTTTTCAACAGGAACACACAGAAGAATAGTCAATATCCAGTCCAGAATTCCAAGATCCAAGATTGGATTGTCATCTGGCCCAGAATTTCAGAAGCAGAATTCACACAAGAGACACAGATGAGAAAGTTGATTCCAATAAAAGACCATGAGTCAGAACTGTCTCTTAAATCAGGGGTGTCAAACTCGCAACGTCATGTGACATATCACTACTTTTTTGCCATTGCTTACAATGGGGTAGGCACAGTTTTGCTATGATGCATCCGGCCCATGGGCCAGCAGTTTGACACTCCTGTCTTAAATCATGCTGCAGCCAGCTGCCTTTAATCAAGAGATTTACCCTTGCTTGGCAAGGAGCCTGATAGAATGTCTTTGCTCTGTTCTTTGATCTACCTGCCAGGTGTGGGGGCTGGGAGGCCTGAAGTCATTATCATCTAACTGTTCCAGCTGTTCAGGAAGTGCCTGTTTTTGATTCGTCTCAGGTGACACTTGGCTTGCTTTCTTCTGAGCTTGACATTTCACAAAATGCTTCTGCTGGAGCATTTTCTTCAAATTCAAATTCAGAGCCAGGTCTGAATTCTGGGTCATGACAGACATGATTAAAAGGGGGACCTGTGAATAGATATTTTTTTTGCCCAATTTTCCCATTATGGAGGAATTAGAGAAGTCACAGTCATTTGTCAGTTACATTCCTGTCTATGTAACATGGAGCTCAATATTGTGATCTCCATAGAAAAGCTATAAGGGTTACTAAAAAAAAAAAAAATCTAAGAAATATGTTTAAAGCCATCTAAAAATCTCTTTTCCTCAATGTATGCTACTGCAGAATGGCAAATGGCTCTTTAATTTGGTTTCAAGAACTGGTTTCATGTCCCTCTGAGATTGTGATTCTGCTATCAAGTAATGTTCACGGCCTGGCTTGTTACAGAGAATGGGTTTCTTTTCACCCAAATTACTTTTAAAGCCCTACAGACTATATGAGCGTCTTCTGTAGCTGTTTCATTTCCCTGATGTGAAAAGAATTGATGGCTGTTTTGAATTCATTGTTGTGATCCAGTCACCACCATTTATTCATCCCTTACTTTCCCTCAGAAAAGAAGCCTAAAGTGACCAATATCCAAGAATAAATTCAGGGTCAAAAAATAAGGGAAACTTATCTGACAAGAATAAATGCAAAGTCAGAAGATAATAGAGACTCATCTGGCAATATAAACATACCTGATTTTTAGGCCAGTACTTTAAGCACTACAGTAAATTGTGGAATAAATTGACTGTCATTAGCTCCACAAACCAAGGCAAAATATGACATGATCAACACCCCCAGTTTCCAGCCAGGTTCATTTAATATCCTGATCCAATTTTTTAAAGCTTCATGAAAGCCCAACAGAGTTGGGTCATCTAAAGCAGGGGTCTTCAAACTTGGCCCTTTTATGTTTTGTGGACTTCAGCTTCCAGAATTCCTCAGCCAGCATGCCTGGCTGAGGAATTCTGGGAGTTGAAGTCCACAAGTCATAAAAGGGCCAAGTTTGAAGACCCCTGATCTAAAGTTTAGGGGTATGTTATCTCCAAAACAGGTGCTACAACAGAGAAGGATATCTTCTAGATTCATTAGCTCATATTGACTCATAGAAGGAGCCTGAAGTATATCCACTTTGTCAGGTCTTGTGAGATGGATAGCAAATCCTACAAATAACCATTGATGATGCAGGTATGACCTTACAAATACCCAAAGAAGCGGTTGCTGATAGACAATCTTCATGAAAAGAGAATCATCGGATCACAAAATGTCACAACCAAACAGCAGCACAAAATAAAAAACAATAGCTTTTCCCCAACTGGTGACTTACAAACATACACACGCACGCATGCACGCACGCACACGCACACACAAGCACACACACAAGAACTCAGGGTACCTTTAATTTATGTAGCCCCAGCAAATTGCAATGAGGCAAACAATATATGTAATAACATAATTAGATAATAAAGGCTGCTTCATACTTATATTATATCTGACACAAGTATATCAATTGCATCATTTGAGTGATGATGATATCACATGGCTTATCACTTTGCTTTTTTGCATCCCTTGCAGACCTCCATTTTTGGTTATGCTTCCACTTAATTCCTCTTCCTATGATATTCTGTTTCTGAGAGATAAAATATTTCAGACATAGGCTGGCTTCACACTTCCTGACAGTTTGATGGTTTCATGTGTTATGCAAACACAGACAATTGTGGTTTATTTAATAAATCTGGATATGCAAAACATGGCCTAGCAAAATATATGAAGCTAGTTAGACAATATTTAATATCCAAGTCTGCAATTAATCTGCAATTAATTTTTATTATTGCTAATTTTACAGCAGTGTTCAAGGTTAGGGATAAATCATCCTGAAGAAAATCTATGTGGTCACTAAGAGTCAACTCTGGCTTGATGGCACATAATTGCCATCATCAATAGCTAAGTTTGGAGGGACAGGAAATTGATGCAGTGCTGTGAACATCTTATCCTGGTTTCTGCAGACTGAGAGGGTCTGGATGGGGAACAATAGGCTTCAACTGAAGCTTGGTAAGCCTGACTGGCTCTGGATTTGGGGGCCACTGACTTCAGGAATATACCATCTTTGGTGCTACATGGGGCCAAAATTTGATGGATCTCAGGAGATGTGCTTTCCCTGCCATTGCACCTGTTTTATGGAACACTCTTCCCCCTAAAATAAGATTAGCTCTATCCTGTTTAATATTCTGTGAGGCCCCTCAAGACCTAGTTTTGTAATCAGGTCTGGATGTCCCAGAGAATCTGGAAACTGTATAGATGGCTCCATTGTTGAACTGGCTATTTTTATCCTCACTTCACCGAGGGTTTGTAATCCTGTTTTTATAATATTTACTTTCAATGTGATTTTTATATATTTCTTATATCTGGGTGTGTTATACATATTTTTACCAGTTTGTTGTGCCCTGCCCAGAGTTACCTTCAGTGAGATGGATGGCTATATAAATTTGATTAATTAATAAATACATTGAGTTGATCTATGACGGCTTGTTTGTACATTGACAAATTTAATTAATTAGCCCACTATTATCAGGTGACAGACATGCCTGTGCAAACATCTCAGCATTTCTACTGGCCAGGTTTCCTTACAGAGTTATAATACAATTGATTGATGATTAAAAATCATTGAAACATATCATCCAAAATGCATAAGCTGATACTTTCATGCTGCAGTTTTAGAATCGAGGAATTAGAAGGGTTCAAGAAGCCAACATAATCCGAGTCATGGTGATAAGCTGCTTCTCTTTCAGCAGCCCACAGCTCAAGTAGTGCAATCCTGGACACTACAAAGCAGATCTATCACAGTCTAGGAGCTGCCAAGCAAATACCTCCAGATGATTTGCGCAAGCGGAAACCTTGACATTCTGCTTATACATAATGCATTTTTTCGCCTGCTCTGGCTGTTCGACAGTAATGGAATAGTCCCAGGTTTTGTTGGTGGATAATCACTTGAGCAGCCACATAATGAACATTTCTGGCCCTACATGCACGCATGGCCGGTCTGCTTAACACCCGGATGGCTTTGCTTTCGCTCCATCCACCAGCCTCTAAGCAGGGCTTGGATAATCAATTTGTGACAAAGTTTTGTTCTGCCCAACACTCTAATTTATGTTGCCAGCTTGAAGATTCCTAGTCATTAATCATATATTTGGTGCTTTGTGTGGCTTTCGTATTTAACAACTGAAGAAGTGGAGGAGAGGCAGTTTGCATCTCAGAACACAATCTAAAGAGCTGACTTCAATTCCATTTCAGCTAGAAGGAATGAAGAATCCTGGCTGGGTACATCATCAGTTTTCCTGCAAAATGAAACAGGGAGAAAGAGATAGATAAGAAGTCTAAGTTGTTTAAAATAATCAGACTGCCAGATCAAGGTAAGTAGGATGTCAGACAAATCTTGTTTTGCTAGCTACTGTCCTGTAATACTTCACATGGGAAAAGTGACAATGAGCTTTTTAGTATAGAGGTTAAAGGTACTGGACTAGGAACCAGGAAACTATGAGTTCTAGTTCTTCCTTCAGCATGAAGCTAACTGGGTGACATTAGGTAAGTCACTTCCAGCCCTAAGAAAAGGAAAGAGTAAACTTCTGAAAAATATTGCCAAGAGCCAAGACTGGTTCAAACCCCACAATCAATCAGTACAAAAGTAGGGCTTTGATATCTAGCCTGTATAAATCTGGATCACCACTTGATAGCAGCAAATAATTATAGTTTACCATACTTCTTTCTGCCTTTTTGTGGTCATTAAGGTTTTGCAGCCTGATCTTTGTATTTGTATCTTAAAATGAAGACTTTTGTATCTACCTAAGCTAGTTTTGGATTCTGCCTAGCAATGTTTCTCAGCCTTGACAATTTTAAGATGTGTGGACTTCAGCTCCCAGAATTATAGTAATTGAAGATTCACTCAGTACTGTAAAAAATAGATTAGAAACACAAGTTAAGATAGGCAAGAAAATAGTAAGTGAGCACCTGTCCACCTAGATGAATTCAAATCAACAGGACCAGATGGATTACACCCCAAGGTTCTGAAGGAACTGGCAGATGTGATCTCAGAACCACTGAACTATATCTTTCAAAGATCCTGGAGCACTGGGGAACTATCAGAGGACTGGAAAAGAGCTGATGTAGTTACCATCTTCAAAAAAGGGAAAAAAATGGATCAAGCAAACTACAGACCTATCACGCTGACCTCAATACCTGGGAAGATCTTGGAAAAGATAATCAGCGAACAGGGGGTTGGACTAGATGACCTCCAAGGTCCCTTCCAACTTTATTATTATTATTATGGATCATCGCACAGTCAGCCATATGTTCAGACTGGATTTGGCATTTTGTCTACCTATTGAGTCCTTACCCAGCACCTGGGATAAGCAGATATGGATGTTTGATGGTATTACAGATATTGTCACAGGATTGAAGCAGATCCTAGTAAGGCCGCCTTTTGCAATTGACTAATAGTGAATTTGTCAATGCCAATGGTGTTCAAGTGGTGCTCCAGTTGTTTTGGGATTGTACCCAAGGTGCCTATTACTATTGGTACTTAGCCTTGCTTGCTTTTGCTACTGTCTTTCTATTTCTATTTGTAGGTCTTTGTATTTTGTTATCTTCTCCAGTTCTTTCTCATCTATTCTGCTGTCTCCAGACACTGCCACATCCACTATCCAGACTTTTTTGTCTTTCTTATCGATAATTGTTAAGTTCGGGGTGTTATGTTGCAGGTGCTTGTCTATTTGAATTCTGAAATCCCAGAGCAGTTTAATTTTATCATTTTCTATGACTTTCTCTATTTTATGATCCCACCAGTTCTTGCTTACAGGCAAGTGATATTTCTTGCAGATCTTCCAATGCACCATTGTTGCTACTTTGTCATTCCACTGCTTGTAGTCAGTCTCTGTGATCTTCTTGCAGCAGCTTACCAGGTGGTCCACTGTTTCTTCAGCTTCTTTGCATAGGCAGAACTTTGTCTGTTGCTGTCTTCTCATTTTGTCTTTGTATGCATTTGTTCTTAAGGCTTGGTCTTGTGCAGCCCGAATTTATCCCTCAGTCTTTTTCTTCAATTTTCCTGCTCTTATCCATTGCCAGGTCTTGTTATTATCAGCTTTCCCAGCTATTTTTTTAATGTACTGGCCATGTAGTGCTTTGCCTTCCCATGCCTCTATTCTGTTCTTCATTTAGTCTTTCGTGTAGGCCAGTTTGGTCTCTCCAATAGTCAATAAGCCTTCCTGATATACTAATTTCAGTGGATCTTCATCATTGTCCTTCAGATATTCTTCCAAAGCCATTTTTTCTTCTTCAACCATCTGATGTACTTGCAGCATTCCACGCTCACCTATTTGCCTTGGTAGATAGAGTCTGTCAATGTCAATGTGTGGATGAAGGGCATGATTCATTGTCATTATTTTTTCTGGTCTGCCTATCCATTGCTTTTAGTTCTGCTTGTGTCCAGTTCACTATTCCAGCTGTGTATCTAATGATTGGAATTGCCCTGGTGTTGATTGCCTTTATGGTATTTCTTTCATTGAGTTTGGACTTTAAGATCTTCTTTACTCTCTTGATGTATTCACCTCTAATCTTTTTCTTGACTTCAGTATGCTTGATGTTGTCAGCATGTAGGATACCCAAGTATTTGTAATAATCTTCCTCATCCAGACTCTTAATGTTATTTTCGTGGGGCATCTTGATTCCTTCAGTTTTCACTATTTTTCCTTGTTTGATGGTAAGTGTGGCATATTTGTCCAAGCCAAACTCCATTGCAATATCCTGGCTATATATATGGACAGTGTTGAACAGTGATTCTATTTCAGATGGTGTTTTTCATAAAGCTTCAAATTATTATTATTATCATCATCATCATCATCATCATCATCATCATCATCATCATTATCATTATCTTAAAATTGTCAAGATTGAGAAACACTGGCTTAGACTGTGTTATATCACCCTGAGTACACACTTGTATATACATGAAGTTTTGATAACTGGTGAGGCAATGGCTTGAGAAATTCAATGCCATATTATTTACTTCATCCTATCCAAGATATGCTCTACTTTGCACATTTAGCTTCAATAATACTGGAACTCAAATTATTACAATATAGACACATTATGTGAAGACTAATTCTTTATGGAAGGCTCCAGTGCTGGCAGAAAATCTATCCATATGATCATTAATAGTTAACAATGATTTGACAACACATAAGCAATCAGTCAATCAATCTTGGAGAAACAAGCAGATCCAGAACACTAAATTTGGCCTTTCAAAACACCATGAAAGTACTGAGGATAAATTCTCATGTGGGTGTGGGGTTGTATGTGTGTGTGCGTGTGCTTATCCAACTATGACCACTAATAGCCTGCCTTCAGTATCTTTATTTCTATGCTTCCCAATTCTGAGTCAGTGGAAGGCCAAGGGGGGGACTAGACATAAGAAAAAGTGTGACCTTTTGGCAAACTGAAATCCTTGGAACCATGCTGGCACAGTGGCTAGAATGCAGTATTGCAAACTAATTCTGCCCACAGCCAGGAGTTCGATCCTGACAGACTCAAGGTTATCTCAGACTTCCATCCTTTCGAGGTCAGTAAAATGAGGACCCAGATTGTTGGAGACAATATGCTGACATTTGTAAACCATCCAGAGAGTGCTGTAAAACGCTAAGGGCAGTATATAAGTCTAAGTGCTATTGCTAGCTTGTTACTTGACTATCCAGCTTGAACATTGTCAACTGATTTTTCCAATTAAATCAGGACACATTGGGTGATACAGAGGTAGGGCCAAGCCAACATCTTTTACATCTGGCTGGGCAAGTTTTTTAATATGAAGGTATACATTCCCTTGGGACGGGTGATATTTGTTAAGGGTTTCATGCCAATTGATAACTAGGGCTGAAGCAAACTGTAAGTTGGAAAAATGAACAGGCAACCCCTTCTCCTCCTTCCTGACATCCCTTTTGTTTTTTCCTTGTGGTTCCCTATTTCTATTTTCTTCCTTTCTCCTTCCCAGAATTCTTTTCTCTATAACCTCCTCCTTATCTAGCCTTTTCCAGATGAAGAAACAGCTCATTGTAATAAAGAGCTCTGTGCTGATTGATTTGATATGTCTCCAAGGCCTGCCTATAACCCAAGGGCCACTGGTTATCCACCACTTTTAATATTAGCATGACTGGACATAGATTATAAAGACATCCTATCATTCCAGCTGTAGAACTTAATCTTTTTATCCATGGAACCCATGTAACAATATAGATACTTTTGGGGTCACAATTGCTACATTATACAGTTTCCAAAATTTGCTTCTTAGATTTCTTAGATCAATTGACCTGCTTTAGTCTATTTGTTAGAATTATTATATTCTCTCTGTGTTTCTCTCATCTGCTCCATAAATATATAGCAAATCAAGAATCTCTGCTAATAGATACATATTTTCAATCAACTAGGAAGAATCAGTTTGATCAAAGCTTGTTATGATGCACCTGAAAGGAGAAATGTTATGAACAGGAAGAGATAGATGAAAAGGAAATAGGGGAAGATTGTGCTTGTTTCCAGATTTGAAGATTTTAATTAGATCTCATTATTATTCTCTAAAAATTCTATATCATTTCTTCAGTAATTTTGACATTTCTTGAAGCCTATAAATGAATGTTTTAATAAATAGTGCTTAATGAGAAGTGGAACTAGTGACCCAACACCACTCTCATATCTTGTAAATACTTACACCATTAATAAAATAAAACTTTATGCTATAAAGATTATGCTTTTTTTCTCCATACACATATATGGAGAAAATCTCAGAAAACAAACATATATATATATATATA